>NC_133618.1:54715332-54877832 GCF_048593235.1 Sminthopsis crassicaudata | reverse complement strand
GTGCAAAATCATCAGCCTCATTCTCTCCTCCAGGGTGCAAAGTCAAGACAATGGTCTTGAAATGTTCTTTAGGAGTCATGTGGAGGATGAACAGGAGTAGGGACAGGTTTGTGGCAAGATGAACAATTGGGCAGTTATTGTAGAGTCAGAGAAGAGAAGTTTGAGACCCTTACAAGGGTGGTGGCTATGTGAGTGGAGAAAAGGGATGTATCTGAGAAATGGTGTAGAGGTAGGAACAATGGGATTTGGCAAGTGTATCTCTCTCTGTCTCTGTCTCTCTGTGTGTCTGTCTGTGTATCTTTCTGTGCCTCTGTTTTCTGTCTTTCTCTGTCTCTGTCTTTATCTCTCTCTGTGTCAGTGTTTGTCTCTGTCTTTCTCTGTCTCTGAATCTGTCTGTCTCTCTTTCTACCTAAGTGGAGGCATGCATACATATTCTGTTGTCTTCTTCCATAGAATGTAAAATCTTTGAGAGCAGGGACCATTTTACCCAATGTTTGCCTAGCACATAGTAGGTGATTCTTTATCAATTGATTATCCCCCTGTGACATCCATCTTGGAAGAGGAGCATCCTTATGCACAAGCCTGAGTTTCCACTAGAAAACAAAAAGAATGAATCCCGTGACTTCCAAGGTCCCCTCAGCCACCAATCTTTTATATGTCTAAGGGCCTTCCCAGACTTGATGTCTGATGATCCTAGCCTCTAATACCAATAGACAGATGAAGCAGGAAAGATGGGAAGCTAAATGAGACTGAGGAGCTGAGGCTGCTATGGGACATCCAATCAGACACTTTGATTGGGTTTTAAGTCATTACTAAAGTGGAGAGGAATTGCTCCTCAAGTGATGGTGATGGCCACCCAAGGAATCGAATCAAATCTACCTCAAAGAGCAGAAATGAAGAGATAAGACTGATCCCTGGCTGCTCTGCGTTACTGAGCATACACACACACACACACACACACACACACACACACACACACACACACCTGCACAGGTACTCGTGTGCACACACGTACACATACACTAGCTACATAGTAGGTGTTTAATAAATGCCGGTTGACTTGATTTGATTTCTAGCACTTCCAATGTCCCTCAATAACATTCCTCTTCCTAGCAAAGGGTGGCAAAGCACAACAGATTAAATCCAACCCCAGCCCAGCATCTTCTCCGAAATGAAATTTAAAAAATGGATAGCTACTCCTTAGGTATGTTCAAAACAAGGAATGGAGGTACTGTAAATATCACAGCACTTCCCCTTCTCCTAAATTCATTCACACAACTAGGCTTTTCCAGCCTGGATGGTTGCTCCCAGAGGTATGGTCAGGAGACTATGTGCTTTGTCCCAATGAACAGCTCAGGGTGTAGGAGACACAGTGCTGGGTCTGGAGTGAGGAAGACCTGAGTTTAAATCTAACCTCAAATCACTTACTAGCTATATGCCTCAGTTTTCTCATCTATAAAGTGGGCATAATGATAACACATACCTCCCAGGATTGTCGTGAGGATCAAATAAGATTATAATTGGTGAGTGCTTAGTACAGAGTAGTACTTAGTACAAAGAAAGCACTATGCAATTGTTAGCTGTTCAACCTTGGATAAGCCACTTAGTCTCTGTTTGCCTCAGTTTCCTTATCTGTAAAATGGGAATAATAATAGGATCTACATCCCAGGGTTGTTGTGAAGATAAAAAGAGTTATTTGTAAAATGCTTAATATAGTGCCAGGCACACAGTAGGTGCTTAATAAATTATCTTTCCTCCTTCTCTTCCTTCCTCTTCTCCCTCCTTTTCTTCCTTCTTTCCTTCCTCCCTCCTTTTCTCTCTCCATCCCTCCCAAAGTCCTTCCTTTCTTTCTTTCTTCCTTCCTCTTTTCTTTTCTTTTCCTTCCTTCCTTCCTTCCTTCCTTCCTTCCTTCCTTCCTTCCTTCCTTCCTTCCTTCCTTCCTTCCTTCCTTCCTTCCTTCCTTCCTTCCTTCCTTCCTTCCTTCCTTCCTTCCTTCCTTCCTTCCTTCCTTCCTTCCTTCCTTTCTTCCTTCCTGCCTTCCTGTCTGCCTTCCATTTTTCCTTTGAACCTGATTTAGGTAGCTTGAAGTACCTTAAGGATCCATGATATCATCAGGGTAGCTCCTCTTACCACCAAGACTTATGAAAACTACTTTTGAGCCTTAGCAGATGGTCTTTATATGTTGCTATGAATGAACATGGCTCACCTCTGGCCAAGCTGGTGAAAAGCCTCTGTGGAACTAGATAAGGTTTGACCCTTAAGTGACACACACATGGTCTATCCCCAGGCTAGCAATCTGCTCCAGCTTGGTAAAGCATGCTTCCTTCCCTGCCCTAATTAGGTACTAGGGAAGGTCTATAGTGGAGATGTGAGCCATAACTATTATCACTATTCCACGGTCCATCTCTTGCTGGGGAGTTCTATGAAGGCTGTGCAAGCATGGGTTCCTCAGTCTTTTGTGGTACCGGATAGTTAACACCCTTGCCATCATTTTGGAAATGGAAAGACTTGAGTCCTAGGGGGAGCCGACTTCTTGCACTTGTTGAAAGTAAAGCCAGAATGTGCACATAAGGACTGTCTTCCCCCAAAGAATGTAATCTCGAGGGCAGGAACTACCTCCTCCGGTGTTTGCCCGGAGTCTGGCGAATAGTATGTGATTAACATGTACTTGTGGACCAGTTATCCACCTGTGATGTCCAGAAGGGCAGCATCCTCATGCGCAAGCCTGAGTTTCCGCTATAAAACAAAAGAGGAGGAAGCTTGGGCCTCCGTTTGGTTCTTTAGATTCTGCTGTGTTATTTTCCTTCCCTTTTTAAGTCCCCAAAGCAGTGAGATGAAAAACTTCCCTAAAGAACCTGATAATTAATTGTCTACTGGTGGAGCATGAAGGTGAATTCTGTCTCGCTCACTCTCACATTTACCACTTCCACTGACTGTGAACAAAAACTCCTCTGGGGATGCTGAATTGTGGGAGGATTGCAAGCTCTTGTTATTCTAGGGTGGGGGTGGGGTGAGCCGAGCTCTGGAGGGATCCTGGACGGGGCAAGCAATGGAGACGCCTTTATGGCTGCCATTTTTTCTGCCCAGGAATCCTACGGAGATGGATGTGGAGGCGCCCTTCACGGCTCCAGGACACTCTCCCCTTGGCGCTCTGGTTTGGGTGTCTCCACTGAGGTCATCTAGTCCAGCTGCTTTATGTTAGAGGGAAGGACATGGATGGAAATCCACTGGCCCAACTCCACAGGGAACATGGAGCAGGTCCACAGTTTGAACTCTGATCCTCATTCACCATTAAACTCCTCATAAAAGGCAGACAGAAATAGAAAAGACTGGCATAGATTAGGTGTGTGTCCAGAAGCCCCTCTCCCCAAAAGCATGAAATCTACTTTGTCCATGTGACATAAAGCTCCATATCACCCTTTGGGGAAAGGAAAGGGAACATGGGAAGAGAAGAAGCACTTATTAAGCCCCTATTATGTGCCAGAGAACAAAGGAAGGGAAGAAGCTTTTATTAGTCCTACAATGTGCCAGGGAACAAGGGAAGGGAAGAATTATTATGACCCTACTATGTGCTAGGAAGAAGGGAAGGGAAGAAACATTTATTAAGCCCCTATTATGTGCCATAGAACTTCAAGGGATGGGAAGAAGCATTTATTAAGCCTTTATTATGTACCAGGCAACCCTGGGAGGTAGATGCTATTATCACACTCATTTTATAGATAAGGAAACTGAGGCAGAGAGCAGTTAAGTGACTTGGTAGGAAAGGAGTAAAGGTCAGTTGTCAGGCTGAGCTGGAGAATGGGAATCAGGAGAGACTGCTAAGGGGGCATTGGGCATCTGAGAAAGCCCCTCTTATCCGGGGCCAAAAGTCTTGCTGTCACACTGTGTCTCTCTGAGACATCCATCCTTCTCCAAAGACTTCAGGATGACCTGTGAAGTGGACAAGTTTGGTTTCTCTGGGAAAGAGCCCTGAAATCCTCATTCAAGGTCCCTCAAGATCTGCTAGTTCAGTCCCATCATCGTGCAGATCAGCAAAGTGAAGCTGAGGGGTAGATGGCTTGCTCGGGGTCACACAGACAGTTAGGGGGAGCAGAGGATGCAGGGAAGTTCAAACATTTGTCAGGTGCTCTATTTGATGATGGCTGCCATCATTAGTAAGCAGCAGAGAGCTCTCCCACTCTCCTTTCAGGGTATGAGGCCTCCAGGTGAACACCCCCATTTCTATAGCATTTTACAGTTTAGAGAGGGCTTTCTTTATGACAACCCTGTAAAATACCAGGGAGAGAAAGGGACAAGAATGCAAGAATCACCACATCCATTGCACCAATGAGGAAAAAAAGATACTGCAAAATTAAAATCCTATCTTGGATCACACAGCTGGGGGGAGGGAATGGAGCCAGGACAGGAGCTTAGATCTTTGGAGTTCAAGTCTAGTCTTTTTCCCATTAAGCCAAGAGACCTTGCCCTTAGAAAATGTCTTTTCTTATTAACTAAAATTTTGGCTAACTAAAAATGTTATTCAAAAGTCAGATTGTTCATAGCAAGGAGTCCCTTGGCGGAGTTCTGTACCCTTGCTCTGCATGGTCAGCTTGGGCCCTTGGGGGCCTCTCTGCAGGTTCTAAGGCTTGAGACTCAATGGAGTCAGGCTCACAAAACCTCTGAGTTGGAAGGAATTTCTGCTGATTTCTAATCCAGTCCCTTCACAAGAATCCTCCTTTGTCTGAGGCGAGAGCTCCTCCAGTTTCTGCTTGACACCCTCCAGGGAAGGGGAGATCACTCTCTCTGGACTCCCCAGTCTCCTTTTGGACTTTCCTCTTTCAACCTTGGCCTCTCTTTCCAGCAATCCATTAGCCATAACCAGACCTATCATTTCTGAGGCAGGGGGCTTAGAGTCAGAATGTATTCTGACTCCCTGTTCATCTTGAACTTTCATTCAGTTGGATCTTTTCACCTGGCAGAAGCCAGGGGATTTTGTAGACACTAATCTATGATGCTCCAGAACAGAGTAGGTTGCCTGATGCGTGATAGATGGGAACCTCCCTCATTTGGCTGTCTGGGTCCCCTTGAATAGTGCTGCAAGGCTGGCCCCAGGGCTGCATTTTTATACATGGAATGTCAAAGACCCACCGGCAGGACTCTAGAATGATGGGTAGACTCTCCATGGAGGATATGCACCAAGACAAGGAGAAGAAACACTTAAGATGAGATAGAGAGATAGATGGTGGAAGACGACAGATAGATAAATGGATGGATGAATGGATAGACACACAAGTAGGTAGATAGATAGAATAGATAGATACATCATAGATTGATAGATAGAAAGGTAGATGGATGGATAGATAGAAGGATAAATGGATGGATGAATAGAAGGATAGATAGATGGAAGGAAAGATAGATAAAAAGATAACAGTAGATAAAAAGATAAGGGTAGATAAGAGATACATAGAACACACAGATAACAGATTGATGGATAGAAGGGTCTATAGATGGATAGATAGAAAGATAAATGGATGGATGGAAAGAGATAGATAGAAGGATAGACAGAGAAAAGGATAGATGGGTAGATAAGATGATGCATGGATGGAGACAGGTAGTAGATAGCTAGATAGCTAAATAAATGGAGAATAAGGTAAATCGATAGACAGATTGATAGGTAGATGAGTGGATGGGTAGAGAAATAGATGATGGACAGAGATAGGTGATTGATAGTTGGCTCAATATAGATATAATGAATAGATAAGATAGATAGAAATATAGATACATAATAGAAGTGTGGATGGATGAATAGATAAAAGGATAAATGGATGGATAGATAGAAAGACAGATAGAAGTATAGACAGAGAAAACGATAGATGGGTGGATAGATAAGATGATGAATGGATGGAGAGTCAGGTAAGTAGATAGCTAGATAGCTAAATAAATAGAGAGTAAGGTAGATAGATAGATTGATAGGTAGATGGGTGGATGGATAAATTGATAGATGGTTAGATAGATAGACTAATAGGTAAATGAAGGGATGAATAGAGAGATAAATAATGGATAGAGATAGGTGATTGATAGTTGGCTCTCTCTCTCTCTCTCTATATATATATATATATGTAAAAATGGATAAGATAGATAAGATAAAGCATTTATGAAACATTTACCCTATGTGAGATACTACAAAAAGTGTTGGGCATACAAACACAAGTAAACAGGACAACCAGACAATCTTTACCCTCTTGGAGCTGACATTCTAATTTCATTTTACAGACAAGGAAACTGAGGTCCAAGGAGGTAGGGAAGTGACTTGCTCAGGGTCACCTGGGTAAAAAAACAGAAGAGCTCAGATTTCCAACACAAGCCGATGTGTGATGTAGCACATTTTCCATCTCACTGTGTGACAGTAGCTGGGCAGAAAGCAATTAGCATTAAGAATAACGGTAATACCTCTCATTTCTGTAATGTTTAAAGTCTTTCAAAGCCTTTTCCTCTCTATGACCCCGTGAGGAAGGGAGGTAGTAGAATAATCTCCATTTAATAGAAAATGTCATTTGTTCACCTTAAAACCCCATAGAGATAGATGTAAATTATCATTATGATTATTCTAGTGAAAACTTGAAGCACAGAAGTTACGTGAGCTGACTAGGATCACACAGAAAATGAAACTCCCAGCTGGAGGCCCAGGGCTGTTACTGCATTATACCATCCTCCCTCTTTCTCATAGCTAAACAGGACCAGCAGGATGGCAGAGCTGGTTGGAGCCTCACTGCCACCCAGGATTCTGGGATACCCTCATGCCCATGTGCCCTTTTTCCATAACTCATTTAGAGGGTGGGGTTACCTGTTCTTGGCTCATCCCCTGTGGTACCTAGTCCTGGGCCTATCATGGACTAGATGTTCAATAAATGTTTTCTTTCAGCATAATCCTCCTTTAAAATATGGTCTGGAACAGGCAAAACCTGGGTCTCAGTGGAAGCCTCAGGGGAAGCATTATCTCCCAAGAGATAAAAGGATTTTTTAAAAAAAATTTGAGTTATATCCTTAAAAAAGCAAAACTAAATAGAAAGCTAAAAATGACTGAGATTTTTAGATGCATTTAATCTCTCCCTGCCTCTCCAATTAGAGGAAAAGCTGTGCTTTATGGAAGGGGAGAGAGGCAAGACCAACAAATCTGGACTTTTCAAAACCGGGAAATGCTCAATGGAGACAGCCACTGATGGTTTTTTTCTCCCCACTGATATTTTAAATCTCTTTTTAATTAAGGAAAAAGCCCCATCTTACATAAGGGACAGATTTCCAGATAGAAAGCTCATTTAAGACAGAGATGGTCAGAGGAAGAGCCAAATTGGGGAATGTTCTCATTAACTGACCTCACTAGCTGTTCTCCTGGAGGGAAGAATGCTGGTGTTGCAAAAAGAGCCCCAAATTTGGAGTCTAAAAAAGCCCAGATTGCTATTTATTAGCCATGTGGTCATAGTTAAGCCACTTACCCTCTGGGGCTCATCTTTCTCATCAATGAAATGAAGGGTTTAGATTAGACTTTTTTTTCCTTTTCTTTCTTTCTTTCTTTTTTTCTTGAGGCAATTGGGATTAAGTGACTTGTTCAGAGTCACACAGTTAGAAAGTATTAAGTGTCTGAAACTGGATTTGAACTCAGGTGCTCCCAACTCCATGATCTAGCTGCCCCAGATTAGAACATTTCTAAAGACTTTTCCTTCTCTGAAGTCTTTAACTCTTCTTCAGTCTACTGGTTCCACACCCTCGACTGCCCCCATACTGTTTTCCCCACCCAGAATGTCTTCCTAGCTTTCCTCAGTTTACTAACATCTGACTTTGCCAGCAAGGCTCAGGTCAGATTCTACTTGATCCATGCAATCTTTGCTCCAACTCTCTGTCTCTGTCTCTCTGTCTCTCTGTCTCTCTCTCTCTTTCTCTCTCTCTCCCCCTCTCTGTCTCTCTCTCTGTCTCTCTGTCTCTCTCTCTCTCTCTCTCCCCCTCTCTGTCTCTGTCTCTCTCTCTGTCTCTGTCTCTCTGTCTCTCTCTCTCTCTGTCTCTCTGTCTCTGTCTCTCTCTCTCTATTTCTCTCTCTCTGTCTCTCTCTCTCTGTCTCTCTCTCTCTCTCCCTCTCTGTCTCTGTCTCTCTCTCTGTCTCTGTCTCTCTGTCTCTCTCTCTCTCTCTTTCTCTGTCTCTCTGTCTCTGTCTCTCTCTCTCTGTCTCTCTCTCTGTCTCTGTCTCTCTGTCTCTCTGTCTCTCTCTTTCTCTGTCTCTCTGACTCTGTCTCTCTCTCTCTATTTCTCTCTCTCTGTCTCTCTCTCTGTGTGTCTCTCTCTCTGTGTCTCTCTCTTTCTCTGTCTCTCTCTGTCTCTGTCTCTCTATTTCTCTCTCTCTGTCTCTCTGTCTGTCTCTGTCTCTCTCTGTCTCTCTCTTTCTCTGCCTCTCTCCCTTTGTCCCCACCTCTGTCTGTCTTCTTTCTCTTTTTTCTCTCTCTCTGTCTCTGTCTCTCTGTTTCTCTCTGTGTGTTTCTAATTCCCTGTCTCTGTCTCTCTGTTTCTTGGTGTCTCTGTCTCTACTTCTCAATCTCTCTCTTTCTTTCCTGTCTGTCTGTCTCTCTGTGCTTCTATCTGTCTGTCTCTGTCTCGACACTGACTGGCCCATTCCTTCACAGACTAGATGTGGCACTATCTATATTCTCATTGATTCTTTGATTCCAAACCAGATCAGAAACTCTGTAAAGGCAGATTTATTGCTCTGCATATTTAGGGTCTCTGTAGAGCCTCATGTTACTTTGCAAATTCATTTAAAAAATGTTTGCTGATGGTACCACACCAGGCCCTGGATGGACAAAAAGAACCTGAGGTTGAACATTTATGAGGCCATTTTCTTGCTGTTTACAACTCTACATACCCTGTGTTACATTGGAAGCCTGTGAGGTAGAAAGAGCAGAAGATGCTGTGTTATCTCCGTCTTCGAGATGAGGCACAGAGAGAAATGATTTGCTCAAGACCACCCAGAGCAAGGGTCCAGCCAGGCCTCAAAAGCAGGCCTTTCTCTTTCTTGCCAAGAACTCTTTCTACCATGACATACTAGTATTCTTTGTCCTTACCAAGCTTAAAGCCTAGTGGAAGAAAGAAAGCAAAAAAAAAAATCACAATACAGTGAAATTCAGCTAATATTTATTAAATCCAAGGGGGGAACATTGAGAGAGGGTGAACAAAGATACTCCTCTCAAGGGCAACACATCTACAGATGACTGGTGGGGGAGGAGCATGGGAAGGGGGAGAGGGAACAGGGTTAAGGATTCCCTGGTTATCACGGAGACTCAGAAGGGGGAAGGTTCCCATTGAGGATCTCAGGAGAGGCCATATGGAGGAAAGGGCATGTGAACTGTGCCCTGAAGATGGGAGTAGAGTGGGACAAGAGCTGATTGAGTGGGGCTAAGAATAAAAACATTCTGCTCAAAATGTAAAAGTTCAGAGATGGGAAATTACAGAGCCTGTTTGAAGATCAGCACACAGATAACTGGACCCACAGTGAAGTTCAAATCTAGCATCAGACACTTCTTAGCTGTGTGACCCTGGTAACATAGTTTGTGTCTGCCTGCCTCAGTTTCCTTATCTGTAAAATGAGGATAATCATAGCAAGGCACTTTGCAAGCCTTAAAGTGCTACATAAAGGATAGCTATTATGTACATATATTGTAACACTATGTGGATACATACAGGTATATTTGAACATTCAAGAAACCACCACATCATCAGAGTAGGGACTTCCCTTTGTGGTTGTTAAGTCACTTCAGTCATAGCTGACTCTGTGACCCATTTGGGGTTTTCTTGGCAAAGATACTGAAGTAGTCTGGCATTTTATTCCAGCTCATTTTACACCAAGGCAAAATTAAGTGACTGGCCCAAGGCAACACAGCCAGTAAGTATCCGAGGCCAGATTTGAACTCAGGAAGATGAACCTTGGTGACTCTAGTCCCTGGTGCTCTGTGCACTATGGTACACCTAGTTTTCTTATAGAAAAGATGCTGTTATCATTATGTACATTCAGCTGGGCTTTAACACTCCAAGTAACTACCACAGGGGAGTGGCTTCTGTACTCCTCAGTAAAGAGTTTTCATCATAAATGGTCAAAGAATATGAACAGTTTTCAGATAAAGAAATAAAAGCCATTTCTAGCCATATGAAAAAATGTTTTAAATCACTCTTAATCAGAGAAATGAAATTTGTGGTACCACTACATGCTTCTCAGATTGGCCAAGATGACAGGAAAAGATGATGAATGTTGGAGGGGATCTGGGAAAACTGAATACTGATGCATTGTTGGTAGAGTTGTGAACTGATCCAACCAATTTGGAACTGTATCCAAAGGGCTATAAAGCTGTGCATACCATTTGAGCCAGCAGTGTTTCTACTGGGATTATATCCCAGAGAGATCTTAGAGGAGGGAAAGGGACCTGTATGTGCAAAAATGTTTGTGGCAGCCCTCTTTGTAGTGGCCAGAAACTGGAAGATTAATGGATGTCCATCAATTGGAGAATGGCTGAATAAATTATGGTATATGAATGTTATGGAATATTATTGTTCTGTAAGAAATGACCAACAGGAGGAATACAGAGAGGCTTGGAGAGACCTACATGAAATGAGCAGGACCAGGAGATCATTACATGGCAACAACAAGATTGTATAGACGATCAAATCTGATGGATGTGATTCTTTTCAACAGCAAGGTGACTCAGGTCAGGTCCAATGTCTGTACTCAGAGGACTGGGGTGGGGGGGGGACTGAGTATGGATCACACTCAGTAGTATTTTCACTTTTCTTTTTCATTTTTGATCTGATTTTTCTTGTGCAGCATGATAACTGAGAAAATATGTTAAGAAGAATTGCACATGTTTAACATATATTAGATTACTTGCCATCTAGGAGAAAGGGAGGTTCTGCAAGAGTGAAGGTTGAAAACTATCTATGTATATGTTTCCAAAATAAAAAAGATTTTTAAAAAAGGAAAAGAAAAAAGAGTTTTCATCATTAAAACAAAAAAGTCCCATCATTCCATCCTGTGTCAGCTAGCTTTGGTTGATGGGCCTTCCCAACATCCTCTCAATAGAATAGCTCTCCCTGAGAAGTCTTTCCTGCTTAGTAGGACCTGCCTGGGTCTGGGGTCTACTGGCAGAGTCTTGTACTAGTGGCTGTAATTTATGATGGGAAGGGTACTGGCTTAGGAGTTCAGAGTCAGAATACCAGCTTTGCTATTTCCTAGCTGCCACACCTTGGACCCATCATTGCCTTATTTTGGACGTCACTTGGCTGATCTGCCAAAATAAGGAATTTGAAGGAGATAATCCCTAAAGTCTCTTTCAGCTTTAAATCTTCCAGTCCAGTGAAAAAACAGTCAGAACGTGAAAGCTGCTGATTAGAACAGGGTACCTCCCATGAGTCTGGTGACCTTAGTGGGTGTTCTTTACTACTCGGGAGAAGCCAAAGTTTTAATTTAAACAGTCTTCAACCTTGGTGTTTAGCCAAGCGAGGAACAAACTCCATCGTGGGTGGTGATCTGAGGCTCCATAGATACTGCCTTTTAGCACATATGTTTGTCTAACACCTTTCCTGCACCCCTACCCCCAACATATGAGCACATCTTGGCTTATTCCTAGCCTGCAAGGAGGAGTTCGGATTCATGTCATCTATAATAAACTAAGTGAAGCTGTAATAATGTCCCTAACACCCCAAGTACCAGAATTTTGATCCCTCAAGCTGTAATAACCCGGTATAGATTGATGGAGTTACTGGAAGGGTTCTAGAGGCAGCTCTTCAGTAGAACTGAGGACTATGGATGCAGTTTAAAAGTTATGGACTATTATTTGAGATTTTATATTTTTCATTAATTGTTTTATATAAAATTTTAAAGTTTATCAATAGAAACACCCTACATTATTGGTTAGTTTGTTTCATTCACATACTCCCTCATCAGTTCTTGGGGAATCCTGGAAACTGTTCTGAGCTTGGCTCCTGACTGTGACTTTTAAGCTGAGTTATATGATATTGGGTAAGTCATTGAACTTCTTCCATAAGATGAGGGGGCCGGACTAGAACTCTTAAGGTTCCTTGCCATTCAAAATAGATGGTCCTTGGATGTTTACCCACTTCTCCGCCATGTTGCCCAGATTTTTCCTCACACCAGCTCTAGACCAAAAGTAATAATAGTAACTCACATTTCTGCTAAGCGTTTCAAGGTTCACAAAGCACTTTCTGGCCACACTCACACCAAGTGACCAAAAAGTTGTTTCTCCCATTTTACAGATAAGGAATTGAAGGCTCAAAGAGGAGATGTCTGATGTAATTAGCTTGCAATTAGCATCTGCCAGAAGTAATAGGAAATGTGCTGGTTCTGGGTTCTATGCCAGGCTCCAGTTCAAAACCACAGTATTTTTTAATGGAATGTACAGCTATTGATATTTTTCTAGATGAGGAAATGTATCCAGCTGTGGAAGTATTTCTTCAGATGAGCTGGGAGAGCTCTGAAGGCCCTTTCAACTTGGAGATCCTAGGAGGGAAATGACTTGCCTACAATGGCATAGTGCCCTGACTACTAGTTCAATGCTTTTTTCCTCAATACATGCAGCCCTTTCTTGATAACCAACTCCACATTTGCTCATCCACAACTGATTTTATTTTATTTTTATTATTAAAGCTTTTTATTTTCAAAACATATGCACGAATAATTTTTCAACATTGATCCTTGCATAGTCTTGTGTTCCACTTTTTCTCCCTCTTTCCCCCCAGCCGTCTCACCTAGATGGCAAATAATCCAATATATGTTATACATGCATAACTGATTTTATAAATGGCCCTAAAACCTTCTTGATCCCATGCTGCATCTCCCCAACTAGACAGCAGACTCTTAAGAGCAGGAACCCTGACCTGGTCACCTGGGCACTTAAGTATGTCAGGCATGGCAGGAACTCAATAAACACCACCTTCCTATTTGCCATTATGAACTGTCTCAGAGCAATCAAAATATCTCGGGTGCAAGGCCATGTCCTAGGGAGCATCGGCATTCAAGTCCTGGCCTCGGGGAGCTTTAAGTCTAGTTGTTCAGACGGGGAGTTTTATAATATAAAATGGCTCTGAAACTGGGAGGATTTAAGTCTCAGTTCTGCCAGAAGCAGATGCCGGTGGGAAGTCACTTCATCTGTTGGTGCTCGAGGCAGCTCTCTAAGGCTCCGTAAATTACAGAGAAGGGGCTGACTTGCATTGATAGAGAAAGTTTCCTCATCCTACAAAGTTCCCTATAGCAATAAATCGCAGGGCCAGTCCTCGTCTTTGGGGGTGTGTATATATGTAGACACACAAGTATAGACACATATACATAAACAGATATAAGCAAATACATATATATATGTGCATACTCCTTCATCTATTTTTATTTTAGATGTGTATATTTATATCTCTGGATGTATGTGTATATAGCTATACCTATATGAATACTGGCACATATGTATACAAAAATGAACAATACATGCTCTTCTACATTATATTTAATGTATATATAGATATGTATGGATGTGTAATATTTATAGATATTTAGATGAATGCACAAACACATGTGTGCACATATATATGCACATATATACATGCACACATATCTGTGTATATAGATCTAGATGTGTACATGCATACACATGTGCATGTATATATACATACATGCATTCATATATGCTTACAAACACACTCTTCCACATATATCTTGTGTATATAGAGACACATAAATGTATTAGATTTATATGTGTATTTTATTTATGTATATAGAGGCATATATTTAGATATAAGCATACATATATGTACAACACACAACACAAATGTGCATACATACATGCACACATATATACTTATAATTATATATATGTATATCTTATGTACTTATAAACTCTTATACATCCATGCTCTTCCACGTATATCTTTGCACATATGTATGCCCTTTTAGATATATTTTAGATGTGTATATAGATATGTATCTTTGTCTTTAGATGTATGTGTCTCTGCATATACATATAAACACATGCACACACATATAAAAATATCTACAGCTATTTGTCCATCAATTTATCTATTTAGCTCTAAAAGTCCTGAGAACTGAGTAGTGGGAGACAACTGAGGAAGGTCTTTCGAACCGTGAGGAATGGTCTGAATAAAGGTCAAGGAAGAGAAGTTGTTAGGATGAAGGGGGAAATCAGGAAAAGCTTCCTGCAGAAGGTGGGATGTTAGCAGAGATATGGAGGAAGCCAGGAAGTGGAGGTAAGGAGAGAGAACCTTCTATGATGCCCAAAACAAAAGAATCCTCATTAAAAATGTACCAGATTAAGTGGTTGGGAAATGGAGCAAAAGTGGAGTAGAGTGGGGAGCTCCTTGGGGCAGGTGTATGGAGTTAGATCGGCGCAGGGGTTGGGAATTTCTGAAAAGGACCAGAGGGTGAGAGCTGGACCCCCTGCACTGGGGAGCTCACAGGTGGTGAGGGTGGGATGTGGCTCATGCTACAGTGAGTGGACGGGCCGGCACCCCAGCCAAGCCTCCCTGTCGCTTTAGGAAGGTTCTATGGCAGAGAATGAGGGTGAGAAGTGAGTGGGACATCTATTGGTCCCGGCAGGGGCCTCCGTGGCCATCGTCTCCCCAGCCCTTGTGGGAAGCCCAGCAAAAGAGAAATGAGGAGTGAGTCGGGAATGAGGTCGGAAGGCAGATCCATAGCCTGGAAATTATTCAAGCCAAGGGGAATTAAGTTGGTTCTTTTACCATTAAAGGTCTAACAAATTCTCAGAAACCTTGCCCCACAGGATCCAAAATAATGAATCACATTAGATAGGGCCAACAGTCACCTCTAAGCAGCCCAGGCCTGGGAGTTAGTTTGATAATTGCAGGTCCAGGGTTGGTGGATGCTTTCTGCGCTCAATGCCCAGGAGGACGCCGTCCAAGGATTCTAAAAGGTATACAAGTTTGCTTCAGGAATATCTGCTAAGTGGATGGACTCGAGCTCTCTGAGCATTTACCAAATCCCAGCAGTGCCCTCTCTGGGCTGCCCTGCCTCCCTCCTGTTTTCATTCTATCTGGGGTGGGGGGCAGCTGGGAGGCTGGTGAGTGCATGGCGCGCTGGGGTTGCCAAGGCTGTGTGTGCCTCGGTCTGTTTACCCGGGCAGTCCTCCTTCCCTCCCCTCCTTGGTCCTCCCGTAAGACTTCTGTGTTTGCTCAAGGATTTGCTGTTTGTTGCTCATTAGGGTGACAAGGACCAGCGCGTTCCCCCTCTAATCACTGCTCTCACACGGGCACACTGTACATTCCCCAGTGGTAATTAGCTCTGTCTGCAGCAGGACCAGCTGCACTCATTAGGCAAGATGGGGGAATAACTCGCTGCCAGGATGCTTTGTTTGAACAGAAGTGGTGTTTAGGGGACTGTGGAATGAGCCCAGAAACATCATCGCCATCCGAGCTAACAAGTGCCGCTCTCTATAACTCACAGACCCTTAACAGGTGGCTAGGGTGGGCGCCCCGAGCCTGCGCAGGGAGGGGCAGATGCCTCTGTCACATCACACTGACTCCCATTCTTCCTGGTTCCCAACTAACAACGGCAGCGGTTGCTTTTATTTGATCAGTACTAACGACAGAGACAAAGCTCGCTTCTTAGGCCGTGCCAGAGAGTTGACATGGTCTGTTTCTTGTGGGGCCAGGTGGGGTTCCAGGTTCAAATTGAACACCATCTGCTTCGGGGTTGACGGCGGTCCAAGGGAGGGTTTTCTGTTTATACTTCTTTGCAGGGGGCTAATTTGTAGGAACGGCCGACTGGGCAGAGTTGAAAGCAGAAGGTTCAGAAGGCAAGCTCTATTTATTACAGTATTGAGGGAAGAGCAGCTGGGTGGCTCAGAGAATAGTGGGCCAGGCCTGCAGTCAGCAAGGCCATAAGTTCAAATCTGGCCTCGGAGGCTTCCTGAACAAGTCACTTTCCCCTGTTTGCCTCAGTTTCCTCATCTGTAAAATGAGCTGAAGAAGGAACTGCAGTGTATCTCTGCTAAGAAAATGGACAATACCTGTGAGCTATGGTCCACTGGATTGGATAAGACTGACAGCAACAGAAGGAAAAGCATTGGATCTGGAGTTGTTTATAGCTGCATGAGAATTCAGAGACCAGGGGCAGCTAGGTGGCGCAGTGGATAGAGCACCAGCCCTGAAGTCAGGAGGACCTGAATTCAAATCTGCCCTCAGACACTTAACACTTCCTAGCTGGGTGACCGTGGGCAAGTCACTTAAAAGAATTCAGAGACCATTTAGTTTAATCTAAATGAAAAAACTGAGACATGACCTTGTAAATCATTTCCCCATCCTAGAGATGGATTTGTGAAGGCCGTACAAGTAATTGAGAGCCAACAGAAGTTCTTTTTTCACTATAGCTTGCTAAGCAGTTTTCCGGTCCTGGCTTCTCTGCTAAGGGCTGTGTGACTGTGGGCAGGCTACTTGACATCTCTGGGCTTCGGCTTCCTTCTCTTTAAAATGCGAGAGCTTCATACTGGTTATCAAACTTTATGAAATGTATGCTCCCCCTTTTGTCATGTGATAGGCAGTGTGGTTCTAATACTAGCTCTGAGACTTTAACAGAGTCATTTTACTCTTTCTGAGCCCTGTTACCCACCCTTCACCCCTGAAAAATGAAGATAATAAAATTTGTCCTACCCACCCACAAGGTTATTGTGAGAAAAAGTCTTTGGTTAACTTTGGAGTATTATAGAAAGGTGAGAAGTTTAGTCAGAGGTTGACTAACCAATGAGGGGATGTGGTAGATGCAGTTTATTTAGATTTTCGCAAAGCTTTTGGTGATCTTGACTTATTCTTTTTTTGTTTGTTTTTTATTTTCAAAATATATGCATAGATAATTTTCAATATTTAACTTTGTGAAACCTTGTTTTCTAATTTTTTCTCCTTCCGTTTCCCTAATCCCCTCTCTTAGACAGCAAGTAGTATGTTAAACATGTGCAATTCTATATGTATTTCCACAATTATTATGCTGCACAAGAATAACCAGATCAAAAAAGGAAAAAATGAGAAAGAGAACAAAAATCAAGCAAACAACTACAAAAAAAGATGATTGACTTATTCTTGTAAAGAAGATGGAGAGAGATGGGAATTTGGATAATACAGTCCTATGGATGGGGATCTGGTCAGATGACTAGATTCTAAGACATGGCAGGAGATCCCCAGTGGGATACTACAGGGATCTGGGTATATAACTTCCTTATCAAGGACTTCAATACAGTCAGGGATAATATACTCATCAAATCTGCAGATGACTCAAAATTGGGAGGAGTAGCAGGCACAAGGGGATGACAGCTCCAGGATCCAGGGTAATGGGATGAATCCATGAAGAGGATTCAATAGAGAGAAAAGTAAATTCTTGTACTTGGGACCAAAAGATCATAAGAAGTAAGAAGGGATGGATAGAGAGGTTGTTCTGAAAAGAATCTGGGGTTATTAATATATGGCAAGCTCATCTGAGCTGGCAATATGTTGGGGCAGCCAAAAAAGATGAATGTGATCCTGAATTTCAATTGGAGGGAAACAGCTTCAGGAAGAGGGAGGTGATAGTGTTTTATATAGTCCCTGGCCCAGAGTAAGTACTTAATTCATGCTAGATGACTGATAGTCTCAAAGAGGAATGGGCTGCTTCCTTCTTGGAGGTCTTCAGTCTCGTGCTGGACAGTCACTAGTCAGGTGTATTTTAATGGAGATTCCTTTGTATTGAGAAAACCTAGACTGTTCTCCTCACTTTCACCTCCTGGCTTCCTTCAAATCTCTTCTAAAGTTGTAAACTTTTCTTGATCCCCCTTAATGCTAAAATCTCGCCTAGATTCTCTAATATACAGAGATTATTTATATAGATGTTTGCATTTTGTTTCCCCCATTGAAAACTGGGAACTCCTTAAGGGCAGGGATCCCATTTGTCTTTTTATGTATCTCCAGCACGTAGCCCAGTGCCTGGCACATAACTGGCACTTAACAAATTCTAGCTGACTGACTGGCAGCCCGATTAGACGGCAACTGAGGTTTTCAACTCACCAGTTCGGTGGCCCCAGCTCCTGGTCTTCTGCCACTGTACGGTAGATTCTTAACTAATTTTAATCTTGATGCTCCAAGACTTTTGTTCTTTCTGTGAATTGCTTGGCCATTCTATACTGCTTTTGCTCTCATCAGTAAAATCACAGAGGCCCAGCCCCGGAGGAGTTCTTAAAGACTGTACAGTTTAACCTCTCAATTTATGAAGCAGAAAATCCAAAGTGTATAGCTCTTGTGAATCTCCCAGATAGGGAGATATAAAGATATAAAAGTATAAAGATAACTTCACATTTTTATAATATATATATATGTATATATATATAAATATATATAAAACTTTATAACTTAATAAAATCAAGGGGGAACATTATTAGCTCCATTTTACAGATGGAGAAACTGAGGCTCAGAAAGGGGACATGATTTGCTCATGATCACTGCCCAAATTGTAGAGCCTGACTTGGATTATGGATCTTAGGACTTTTTCTCCAGACCTTTATAAATGTACCAAGGAAGAGCTTTAAAGCATCACAAAATTGAGAGAAGAGGAGGACAGGATTCTTGGGAAGGATTAGAAATCTTTCTTCCTTCACTCTGGGACCTTTGGCTCCAAGACTCAAAACCAGGGTCCTTATCAGGCAAAGAGAACATATACAACAACAACCTACTCCCAAAGGACAAAAGCACTTCTTTCCAGGCGTTAGCTATAAACTCAGTCAGTCCAACGGGTGGAAGTTAGCTCCTTAAGGAAATATCCAACAGCACCAGGAGCACACTGTTACCTCCAGTAACACTGTGGGACACTGAGGGAAAGAATGTCTCCTGGCTTCATTCCAGAGACATCAGGGTCATTCTCGAAGTATTCAGAGTTAGCAGCCCAGACCCAGGCCAGTTCCCTAGGAACCAGGGATGAGTATTCATTGGCAACCCCAGCAGAGACCCAGAGAACGATAGTCTAGAGAGACCAGAAACGTGGCCCTGGAGACTGCTCTCCCGACGTCAGAGCTGGGCCATTCTGGCAGTGAAATGAAGGCTGGGAAAGTTAGGGCTGCAATCTTTGCTGAGGGCCTCAGTTTGCCACCTGATAGGATTTAAAATTAGGGGAGACCTGAGAGATGGTCTAAGCTGGAGTTCACCAGTTTTTGTACATCTTGGACCCCTTGGGCAGCCTGGGAAAACGAATAGAACTCCTTGGTATGTTTTAGAATGCAGAAAATAAAACACAGAAAATCACAAAAGAAACGATTATACTGTTTCTGTACATAATTTCCCAAAGCATTAAAACAAAAAGCTCAGTGATTACACAGTAAGCATTCCTAACTTCATCTAACCCCTTCATTTTGGAGCTGAGGACAATGAATTGCATGAAGTACTACCATAAATAGCAGACCTGGGATTTGAACCTACATTCTCTGCCTCCAAATCCAAGGCTACTTCCATTACTAACCCTTCATGGTCAACAAATTCAATTAGACTCAGAGTCTAAGCTCAGTTTTTCCAGGAAGCCTTTTAGTTGGACTCCCCTCCCTTTCTTTCTGGCCTCCACATATAAAGCAATTTGTTTTATATCTCACTAATGCACTTGCCAAAAACTATGGAATAATATAGTTATCTACGTACAGATCTATAGCAATAATCAAAAGTATTCATACTGGAGTTTTAAGGGTTGCAAAGTTTTTTTTTATTGTGTAATTATCTGAGTATTTGTAGTTATCTGAGTATCAAGTTTCAGTTTGAAGATTTCCAAAATATTTTAAAACATCTTTTATCCATGTCCTTCCTCTCTCCCTCCCTGACTTCCCAGGCACAGAATACCTTAGGCACTCTGGAGATAGAAAGTACAAGGGGATCTTTGACATGATAGGCCTTACTTGACTGAACGCTCCTTCAGGACAGGGGATGTTTCCTGTTTAAACCAGGAATATCTCCAATTTCTAAGTTTTGCCCTGGGTCTAGTTTTAGGAAGAATTCTGAACCAGGAACACTCATGTTCAAGGTCTCCTTCCTTTCCTCCCTATCTCCCTCTTTCTGTATTTTTTCTCTCTTTTCCTCTCTCTTTCTCTCTCTCTCTCTCTCTCTCTCTTTCTCTCTTTCTTTCTGTTTATATCTGCCTCTCTGTCTGTCTCTGTCTCTGTTTCTCTGTCTCTGTCTCGGTGTCTATCTCTGTCTCTCTGTTTCTCTGTCTCTGTGTCTCTGTTTCTCTCTGTCTATATCTCTCTGTCTCTTTCTGTGTCTATGTTTCTTTGTCTCTGTCTGTCTCTCCCTCCTCTCTCTCTCTCTCTCTCTCTCTCTCTCTCTCTCTCTCTCTCTCTCTCTCTCTCTCTCTCTCTCTCTCTCTCTCTCTCTCTCTCTCTCTCTTTTTTCATGGTTCAAAACTCCTCTAAGTTTGCCCAAGTCTTTTCCTTATCAAAATGTGTACTCAGGTGGGAAAGGATTTCATTGTACAGTATTCACATTCTCCGGGAGATTAGCACATTAAGCTTCTTCTCTTCCCAGAGGAATCAAAGATTCCATCACCAGGTTAAAGGGCATTTAAGGGGGAAGGAGGTTTTTAGAGCAGCAGGATTTTCTCTGGAACAAGAGCCATCAGCTCTGTTCTATTTCTCCCCATCTAACCCAGTAATTAGGTACCAATTAGTACAAATAATGGGATTTTAGGTAATTCACCTTCAACTCTCTACTCCTCAACTGTGAAATGAGGGAGCTGGGCTAAACTTAACTAACTTTTGTTTTAGATTTTTTTGGCTTCTCTATCACTCTGTTGGGCCATACAAGGTGACGCCATAGTGGACAGAACATAGGGCCTTAAGTCAGGAAAACTCATCTTCTTGAGTTTAAATCTGCCCTCAGACACTTCCTAGCTGTGGAACTCTGGTCAAGTCACGTAATCCTGCTAGCCTCAGTTTTCTCATCTGTAAAATGAGTTGGAGAGGAAACGGCAAACCATTCACGATGTTCATGAAGAAAACCCCAAATAGGGTCAGGAAGAGTTGGATATAACTGAAAAACAACAAATCACTCTGTTGTCCCACATTGAGTTGGTGGTACTTTAAACCCACTACAGCTTTCTTAGAAAACTGTTAGCTAACTATTCCTCACTCTATTCTCACCCTAAACACAATACTTTTGAACTTGAATTTTCAATCCCAGAGTAAGACTTTATATTTACTCCATTCAACTTCTTATTCTTTAATTCTTATTCAATTTCATATTCTTTGATTCATATTCTTTAGTACTTTTTCTTATAATTATTCAACTTCTTATTATTCAATTCATCTTATTAGATTCAGCCTGTAGTTCCAGTCAGTCAAAAAGTCTTTTGGCCAGCTTGATTAGATCACCTCTGAAATCTATGTACACAGAGTCTTCTGGGGACAGTCTGGCCAGGGCCAGGAGCAGCCTGGTGATGTTGTGGGAATTATTGGAAATTATCATTATTGGGGATTTTCCACTGGTTGCTGAGTTGCTGTTCTGGACTGGGCCTGGCACCAGTGAAGACCATTGGCCACAGTGTCTACCCTAGGAACAGAGCAGATGGCTTAGAATATTCTGTTCTCTTGTTTATTTGAATTTGGAAAAGTAAACAAAAGTGATGGAGCTCATCTCTCCTCTGTCCCGAGTTTGGGATGGGAAATAGCTATTTAATTAAAGGAGGAATTGGCACAATATAGGACAGCAAGCACTGATTAGGAGGTGGGAAATCTGAGTTCTGGTTCTAACTTTGCTGCATATTAGCTATGGGACTCTTCCCTGTAAAAAGGGATGAAAAGATATGTCCTATGTATCTTGAAGTAGTGGGTGTTGGTGCAGTGGATAGAATCAGAAGCCCCAAGTTTTCCTTCTGGTTTAGTCTCTGCTAATGATCTAACTCTGGGGAAGGCGTTTAACCCTTCTAAATTCCGTCACTTACAAGAACTCTAAACATCAGCCAACTTTATCTAAATCAGGCCACAGAACACTAACTTCAAATACTTTCCCCTCCACAGTCAGGAAAGATGAATTTTCCTGACTTAAACTAGTAAATCAGGGAAATGGCACAGATATATATTACCTAGATTTCAGCAAAGCATTTAGCTACTGATAATTTTTTTTTAGTATGAAAAAGATGGGGGAATATAATCAAGATAACAAGATAAGTGGATTTGAAAATGGGTCCAGAGAGCAGTCATTAATAAATTAATAGATTGATATCAGGTTAGAAGGAAGTTTTGAGTAGAATGCCCCAGGTAGTTCAGTGATACAGTGCCTAGCATGCTGGGCCTGGCGTCAGGAAGACCTGAATTAATACCCTTCATTAGGTGCTTATTTGCTGTTGTGACCCTGGGCAAGACCTCTGCCTCAGTTTCCTCATCTGTAAAATCAGAATGATAAAAGCCCCTACCTTCCAGGGTTGTTGTGAGGGTAAAATGAAATATTTGAGAAATGCTTTGCAAACCTTTAAAGAGCTACATAAATAACATTATTATCTGTCTTTGATAGCACGCTTGTCAAATCTGACACAGAGTTGGGATGACAACTAACACACTGGAGGCGGTGAAGATCCCAGAAAAGATTCTGACAGGCTCAAGTGATTGAGATAATAGAAAGCTTAGAAAATGGAGGGCTACACTTGGCATCTAGAAGAACTGAGTTCAAAATCCAGCCTTGGGCAGTGACAAAATTGTGTGTCCCTAAGTAAGTCTCTCATCTCATATAAAGGTTGAGCTAAATGATCCTTTAAGTTCTTTTCCACCTAAATCTGTTTCCATGTCAGAAGATAAAATTCCATAGGGATAAATGTAAAGTTTTGTCTTTGGATTTAAAAAAAATATTTCTTCATAAAAATAGGATGTGAAAACCATGACTAGGCAAAATTTTTGTGGAAAAGATCATGAGGATAGGAAGAATTATATGAATTGATGCATTATGAAGTAAGCAAAACTAGGAAAATGACATATACAATAACAGATGTGTAAACAGAAAGCATAAAAAAATCAAAATGGAATGCTGTGTAATTATCATTTGGTATGGAAAAGATGGGAGAATGTAAACAAGATTGACGCCATAGAAGTGGACTGACTCTGAAGAAGAGAGGGGAAAGTTCCCTTTTTTGAATGTGGAACATTACCTATACTATTCAATTCAACTTATTTGCTGTGTGACCCTGGGAAAGATTTCTGTCTCAGTTTCCTCCTCTGTAGGTTTTTTCTCTAGTTTATTACTCTGATATAGAACCCAGCTTCCCTAAACTGTCGGTCACAATCTCACATGGAGTCTCATAACTGAATGTGCAAAAATTACATTTCTTATCAGCAAATGTTTGATTTGTAGGCCTATTTTATATATCTTTATACTTGGGGTTACATAAAAAATATCTCAAGTAAAAAGGGATCATGAATGGAAAAAGTTAAAGGAGCCCTGATAGAAGATAGGCTGCTGGACAGAGGAAAGAAAAATATGTGTGTATGTGCATATACATATATTCACATACAATTTACATTCATGTGTATGTATAAACATATATAAATTAGAATTAAAAAGGCAAACAGTAAATTGGGGAAAAAGAAAAATATTTAGAAATTTTTAAAGGCAAAAAAGATCTAAGGGTCTTAGTGACTCACACAATACAAAATGAGGCATAACTGGGATATAGCAACCAAAAAAATTCATGGTATCTTGGTATACACCAAGAGCCAGAGTGCTCAGAGGGAAGTGATAGCTCCAGTGTACTTGGCCCTGATTAGAAAATACCTGGAGAGGTTCTGGATGAAGCCCTGTGGGAAGGCACCCAGAAAAGGGCACCTTGATGACTTGGATCATGACATCAGGCAATTGGATCAAAGCACCAGGAATGCTTCTTAGCATGGAGAGAATATTCAGAGAGGTCAAGAACCCAAAGAGCTTTCATGCAGAATGCTGGTCTGCATCAGGGGACCAAGCAGGAAAATGGGCATAAAATTCAGGGAGGGGTTTCAGACTTTTCATCAGGAAAGGTTTCCTAACAATTAAAGCTGCCCAAGAATAGAGTGGGCTGCCTTGGGAGGGAGTGGGATCCTTTCCACTTCGAGCAGAGGCAGCAGGGCTGCTTCGGGACATGTTGCAGAGAGCTTCTCTGATCAGGGATGGCTCAGTGGAGCTGGCCCTTAGATGATACGGGACATGTCACCTCCTCTTTATAGACCTGAAGCATCTCACTAGATTCATCCTGAGCTTCCTGGACTTCCCCACCCTGCTCCTTCCCCATTTTTCAGTTTTCTTTCCTGTGTTGTCTTCACTCATTATACTGTAAGCTGAGAAAAGGAGCTGTCTTTACTTTTTGCATTTTTATACCTGACCCTGGCACATAGTAAGAGCTTAATAAATGTTGACTGGCTATTATTGATAATCTATAGAACCCGGAGCCTGCCATGACCTCTTGGGTTTCATCCAGCTCTAACAAGCTATGAGTCATTCCCTTTCATCTATAAAATGGGCATAATGCTTAACATTATCTACTTCTTTGGGTGATTATGTAGAGAGAGATTTTGAAAACAGAAATGGAAGTAAGTCCTATCATTACTGCCTCATGCTGAAATCTGGCAAAAATAGCAATCAGCTAATGGAATTATCAGAAGCCCTCTTCACAAAGCTTCAGCACTTATACCATTAGGGTCCTAACTATTTTTGGTCTCCAGGACCCCTTGGGCAGACTGGTGAAAGCTTTGGACCCCTTCTAAAGAAGAATAAGGTTTTTAACTAGGTAAAATAAAATACATCAGATTGCAGATTGGATAGAAATTAGTTAACAAGCATTTATTTTATTACAATACTATATATTATAGCATAATATATACTATGTTGTTAAAATATATATTATAGTGCTATCTATTGTATTATGTTATATTATGATTATCAATTATACAGTTTTATAAACTATCATATCATACTATATTATATATATATATATACTATGTATTGTATTATCATATGATATACTATAATACTATTATTATAATACTATGTTAGGGATACACAAAGGAAAGCAAAGGAGCCACATTAGAGTGGGAAAGATATTTCCCATTGGGTGACAGAAGACACTAGTGGGGGAGGGGAGGAAGCCCCCCAGGTTAAGAAGCCTTGCACTATTCCCCAGGTCCATGCTATTTCTGCTTCCATGTCTTCTGGGGCTGCCCCTGGATGAGGGAAGAAGTCCTTTCTCTGCTCTCAGTAACAGCCCTGGCTCCCCAGTCTTTGAGACCAAACAAACACAAAAACTTAGCAACTCCGCAGCACTGAGGGGGAGACTCCCACACTCTCTACCCTCCAGTTTCACTCTGACAGGTTTATCTGCCTCTAACTCACTGGTCCCACTGGTCTGGTCCAGAGACACCCCTCCCCCACTCCAGGGAGAATGTCCACACTTAGTGAGTGCCATGGCTCTGGAGCCCAGTTGGAAGAGCCTAACGGTTTACCTGTCCACCTCTCTCGCTTTCACACTGTTATCCTCTTACCCACTTTTTTCTCAAGTCTTTTCTGATCATCATTATTGAGATGGATAAACCCTGACTTCCTGTTTTTAGAAGCTAGGGACTGAGAGGTTGAGCCAGAAAGGTAAAGCAATGAGGAATTAAAAAAAAAAAGTCTAGATGTGGAATCATATGATCTGGGCTGCTTCATGCCCTGACTCTGACATCTCTTAGTTGTGGGCAAACCACGTGGCTTTTCTAAATCTCGCTTTTTTTTTTCTGTTGGAAACAGATACACTCACAGGATGGTTGTGAGAAAAGAGCTTCGTCGTCCATAAGAGTAAAGAACTGTGACTTTGCAAGTCCCTGAACCTTTCCCTAGTATGAGATTGTATACAGTAGGCATTTAATAAATGCTTGCTGGATAAATGATCCTTCCTCCACTCCCCATCCCCCAAACACTACACAAATTATTGTTGGTAAGTAGCTAAGTCCAATTTAGAATTTCCTGGCTCTGGGTTTTCGGGTCTGTTGCTCAGCCCGCTGAACCATGCTGAATCTCTGAGCTCACATGCTGTGGATAGCTTCCAGGGCTGGTCACAAGGTCTACATTACCTGGCTTCATACACACAACCAAGATCTATATGGGGAAGAGAAACTGAAGCCTCGGGGCAAAAACTCCTTCCTTCTCAGTGCTTGCATTGATGTAGAAGAAGAAAGATAGAGGAAGCTGAGTTACAAGGAACACTCGTCCTGAGGGGCTGCTAGTAGATGATATGGGACAAGGAGACCTGGGAAGCAGAAGAAGCATTCAGACCAAATTGGTTATTGTTAAGCTGCTTATACTTCTTGTGCGCTCTCAGGGTCTTCATTGATCAAAAAAGGGCATTTGGGGCCAGAAAGATGCTCAGGGAGTCTCCAGTAGCCTACAGTGAAGGAGTGCAGGAGATCAGAGTGTCTTGGAACCTAAATAATCATAGAAGCACTTTTGTGGTAGCATAAAATTGGAAGAAGAGTAGGAGACCCTTGGGCTAAACCATTTGTTGTATATGAATGTAAAGGAATATTCCTGCACTGTAAGAAACAACGAATATTCTGCACTTCCCTTATCCTATTGCCGAGTGTACCCTGCTGAGTTGTAGTCTTGGGTTATACCAATCATCAGATGCCTTCATTTTGTTCACTTCCTGTTGAACAGAGCTGGAGAAAAATTATGAAACTAATGGCAATGAGGTCCTCTACAAACTTATGGCATCTCAACAGGAATCTCCACCAGCAAGGCAATTCTTTCACAACTTTCCAAACCATGAAAACTATTCCAAACTTTGTTATTCCTTCTGGAATCTCTCATGTCCCCCTTGTCCCCCTTTCTCAGCTGAGAGCCTTGCTTTATATTCCACTGAAAGAATTAGTGACATTCAACAAGTGCTCCCTCTTCTACCCTCCTCCTCATCTAATAAACTCAGAAATCTCCCTCAACAATTATTCCTACCTCCCTAAGAGGCTGGTGCTTTTCATTGCCAAGGCAAACTTCTCATTCATTATATGAGTTTTTTGGGCAAGATAATTAGGGTTCAGTGACTTGCCCAGAGTCACATAGCTAGGAAGTGTTAAGTGTCTGATTTCATATTTGAATTTAGATCCTCCTGACTTCAGGACTGGTATTCTGTCCACTGCTGTCCCAAAGGCAAACTTCTCTACATAAATCCTTGATCTCATTCCAAAGCACCTTCTTTAGCAGATTTTTCTATCATACCTAATCTATAGCTAATGTTTAATCTCTCCTTGTCTCTTGGCCGCTTCCCTGTTGCCTAGAAATGTGTTCATTTAAAAACTCTCATTTGATCCATACATTACTGTTAACGATCATCCCATATCTTTCCCCCATTTCATGCTAAATTTCTTGAAGTCATCTACATTTGGAATCTCCCTTTCTCTCTCTTCTAAACCTCTACACTCTGCCTTCTGATCTCATTATCCAACGGAAATGGCTTTCTCCAAAGTTACAGTGATCTCTTAATGGCCAAATCCAACCCTCATCCTTCTTGACCTCTCTCTAGATGAAATCTGCATAGTCCATCTTTTTCTCGCCATGTTTTCAAAGCATTACTCTCTCTTCTCTTTCTGACCAAGTCTTTTTTGGAAAGATCTTCATCAAGGTCATGCTTGCTAACCATGGCTGTCTCCCCCAAGACTTGATCCTAGACCCTCTACTCTGCTTCCTTTATATAATCTCTCTTGGTGATCTCATCAGCTACCATGGATTCAATCATCGTCTCTCTGCAGATGATTGGCAGATTTATTCATCCAGTCCAAATATTTCTTCTAATTCCCATCTCTCATTTCCACCTCTCTATTGGACATCTTGAACTATTTATCTCATAGACATCTCAACTCACCATATCCAAAACTGAATTCATTATGGTTCCCCCTAAAGTCTCTCTACTTCCAACTTTTGCTGTTTTGTTGAGGGAACCACTGTACTTCCAATCACCCCAGGCTTGCAACCATGGGGTCATGCTTGGCTCCTCACTTGTACTCAACCCCACATTCAGTCTATTGGTAAGTTTTGTTTCTCCCTTCATAATATCTCTTGCATAGTCCCCTTGTCTTTATTTACCTAGCCACTCCTTGGTGCAGACCTGATCACCTCACACGTGGATTGCTGCAATAGTATTCTGATTGATCTCCCTGCATTAAATCTAGATCCTTTTCTACTTAGCTGCCAAAGTGAAGATGTCACTCATTCCCAACCTGATAAATTTTATTGTGGCTCTCTATTACTTCCATGGTTAAATATCAAATACTCTGGCTTTTAAAGGTCTTTACAGCCTGTTCCCTTTCTAGATTTCCAGTCTTCTCACATTTTATTCCTTTCTATTTATTATATATCGGAATATGTCAGATATAAATATCTATATATTATATATCAGCCTTTCTTGCTGTTCCTCAGACATGATAATCCATATCCCAACTTGATGTCTTTCAAGCCTGGAATACTCTCCCTCTAAACTCTGCCTCCTGACTTTTCTGGCTTCCTGTAAGACTTATCTCAAATCCCATTTTATAAAAATTGGGATTCTCTGATCCCTAATATTACTACTTTCCTCTGATATTATCTCTAATTTATAAATACATATATGTATGTGTGTATATATATGTATATAAATTATGTATATGTATATATACATATATCTGTATACACACACACATATATATATACAAGGAGACATACACAAAAACATTGTGCAAGTATAAACAAAGCTTGCCAACAAATCTTTGTGTATACAAACATATCTATATCTGTATATATATACATATGTGTGTACATATACATATAGCTTTTTGCTTGTTGTCTCCTCCATTAAAATATGAGTTGCTAGAGAATGAAGACCATTATTTTTTCCTTTCTTTATAGCTCCAGCATTTAATATGACCCCCAGCACATAGTAAATGCTTAACAAATGCTTCTTGACTGACTGACAGTGAATGAACAATTCAGGGAAATATGGGAAGATTTCTATGGACTGCTGCACTATGAGGTAAATAAAACTTAGAAATGATATCCCAAGAATATAACAATGCAAGTGAAAAGAAAACAAAACTGGGAGATTTTTAATTAAAATTACTAAGTTTGAGGGTGGTGCAGTGGATAGAGCATCAGCCCTGGAGTTCAAATCTGGTCTCAGACACTTAACACAGCCTAGCTGTGTGACCCTGGGAAAGTCACTTAACCCCAATTGCCTCAGGGAAAAAAATGATTAAGTTTGGACATGGACAGGGTTAAAAATGCATCTCCTTTTTGTTGAAGAAATGGGGAGACTATAGGTTTGGAACATTGCAAAAGCTGTTAGATGTAGTTGATATATTGGTTGGTTTTGCTAAACTGACATATTTCCATTTTTCTTCCTCTTTTATGAGGAATGGTTCACTGGAGAAGGAAGGAAAGGAGAGATAGATGTGGAAATTGAATGTGATAAAACATCAAAAAATAAGAAAAATTACTGTGTCTTGGTCCTTGAGATGGATAAATTGCTACAAGATAGAGGGCCTCCCCCACTCTAACACCTTAGAAGATTTGGTAGAGGTAACAGGGAGCTCCTGAGAACAGATGGAGCAGTTCCAGTGGCTTGCTCAGGAGCTCTGCTCTGCGGATAGTTGGCTTAGGTCCTATGAAGCCATACAAACAAAGTACCTTGTTCAAGACTCATGAGCCCGATTCCCTGTGGTATGGATTGGTAGGTCTGCTTCATGTCCTGTCAGTGCCATCTCTACTGCGGGCACACAAATACCCCTGGGCCTGAGTGTCCCATAGACAGAGGTGACCGTGGGTTTCCAGCTCTGTCACCTACTGTTGGTGGATCTAAGTTGCTTGACCTTTCCAAGGTCCCTGTTTGCTCATCTCTAAAATGAGGAGTTTGGACTCGATGGTCTCCAAGGGCCCCATAAGCTGAGGTCTTGCTTCACTGATGTTTTGTATTCTTTAGACTTGGCAGCAGCTTCCACTTGGTCTCAATTCTGCTCAGACATTTCCTCCTTTTGTTAATATAGGCCAATCACTTAATCTCTCTGTGCCTTAATTTTCTCATTTATAAAATGGGAATAATAATGCTTTTCTCACTGGACTGTTAAAGAGAATTAAAGGAGATATTATACATAAAAGTTCTTCTCTAATTTTAATTTCTTTCCATAGCAATTAAAGAGAGCTATTCTAATAGCCTTGAACCTACTCTCCTAAGAATATGTTTAAAGGGTGGGAGACTTTTCCTGGCTGGGGATTTGCTTCCGATGTTAATAGTGTTCTACATTATTGGCAAAGAGGGCCAGCGTGTTAGGCTGTACTGTGCATGATTATCTTGAGGCAAAATGAACTGGCTGAAGGGCACACGGTGATAGGCCAGAACGTCTCTGGCCTTCGGGTCTAGCCTTCCTGCCATAAGCTGACTGTGCTCTAAACATGGCCCTTTCTTCCGATTGGCGTTCCCCCTCACTTTCTGGAACCTTTTATGCTAGAAACGTTTCTCATTTAGCTTTGCTAGTTGGCTCTTCTAAGCCTGTCATATCACAGGGAGAAACTGGACAAATGCACTTAAGCTAGCCCCCTTCCCTGTCTAGAGGATCCTTGGCTCTCGTCATCATCCCTGCTGGAATGATGATGGATCCAGGGGCTCCATCCATCCAACGTGGGAGGAATGATGCTGTCTTGATATGCTCCATCTCAAGGGGCCTCCTGTCACAGCCTTTAAAGGCCATCTCTTCTGTAGCTCCCATGATATCTCTGGTTGTGTCTCTTGGATGCCTCACTTCTGCTTTGGAGGCAACGGCTGCCCAGTTTGGGAGGTGACTCTTTCTCTTGCCCTCTTCTCTTCCCTGTCACTCTCTTCCCTACTTCCTCATGAAGAGGATCCATCCTTGGATGTCTTAAGTCAAGCATATGTATATAAAAATGCATTCAATAAAGGCCAGTGTTTAATCAGCATTAAATAGCTTTTCTACTTCTTTTATGAGGTCCCCTTGAAGTCTCAGAGAGGGTGCAATGGATTGGAATGGTAAGGCAGCAGATCATAAGGGGTGAATGGAGAGAGCATGAGGGAAGGGCCCAGAGACATAAAAGACCAGTTTATAGAATTTGTAATTTCTTGCTGCCACGACCGAACACTCTAATTATTATCTGGTCCTGAAGGGCCCTACTTTAAAGACTAGAAAAGAATGCTCTGTAATTAGTGCCCCAAAGTCAGTGGTAATGGAGAAATGCTCAAACACTATCTTATTCTATTAATTCCTTTAGCAACTCTTTTTCCTAGATGATCTAAAGATCATAGGAATTTAGTGCTGGAAAGTTCTTTACAGAACATCTAATCCAATTCTCTCATTTTACAAAGGGAGAAACTCTAGCCTAGGGGGACAAAGTTATTTGTTCAAGGTTGGGGGCCAAGGTGATTTTAAAATTGAAATTTTCTGACTTTGGTCCACCTCCGTGGTTGGTAGGATAAATAGTATAAGAAATTATTTTCCTGTAGAAACCAGAGTCTAGTCTCTGGGTCAAAATAATGCAGATTTTTTTTTTTTAGGGGGAGAAGGGAGAAGTCCAATTTATTGAGAATTGTCTATATTTTGTAGTTTATTTTTTCAACTAATTCTCACCAGAATCTGGAAGAATCCTTCTAGGATACTGGGAGTATTCCACTAGGGCAGCCCCATGTGCCTCAGAGTCAAGTCAGGGGCTATTTGCTGAACTCCTCAGAACCAGGCCAGGGAGACACAGAAGCCTTGTTGGTTCAGGAAGTTAGTTTTTAATTTTCCAAATTGTGTTCCTCTCTATGCACACCCGTAGGCGATGGAAGAGGCTTGAGGGGCTGAGCTCAGCTTGGCTCTTTGCTGCCTTGGTTACAGTTATGGAAGCAAAACAAGGGATCTCTATTTCCCATCCCTCCCTTTTTCCCTCCCTCCCACCAAAAACTCCATCCTGGACTCATTACTTGAAAATCTCTCCAAGTGTGAACTTTGAGACAAACAGAAGCCATTCATTGCTAGTTATCAATTCCTATGGAAAAATAAAAAACCCTGCTTTGCTCCATATACTCTTGCTCTTCTTTTTGTCTCCAAATACATCCTGTGTTTTCCCACCTCCCTGCCTTTGCCTATGCTGTTTCTTCAGTTGAGAATAACCTTCCTTCCTTCCCTTCACTTCATCCCCTTCCATTCTTTATTTTTTTTCTTGAGGCAATTGGGGTTAAGTGACTTGCCCAAGGTCACACAGGCAGGACATGTTAAGTGTCTGAAACCAGCTTTGAACTCAGATCCTCCTGACTTCAGGGCTGGTGCTCTATCCACTACACCACCTAGTTGCACCCCCATCCATTTTTAAAACCTAACTCACTTCCTCCTCCAAAAAGCACCCCCTAACTTCCCCTGATGGTTAATCAGCTTAATCTTTGAATTTCATGTTTTTAATGCCATTCCATGTATAATGCATTTTGTAATGATTTTTTTTCTTATTCCACTGTTGGACTGTAAATATTAGGAGGACAGGGGCTCATATAAACTTTGTATCTTTTCCATCATCTGCCACTGGCCTCTTTAAAATTCTCATTGGAGAGATGATTCAGGTCTTTTCCAATAGAAAGAGCCATCTGCTCCCAGAGAGAGAACTGTGGGAACTGAGTGTGGATCACAACATAGCATTCTCACTCTTTTTGTTGCTGTTTACTTGCTTTTTTTTTCTTTCTCGTTTTTTTCCATTTTTGATATTATTTTTCTTGTGCAGCATTACAATTGTGGAAATGTGTATAGAAGAACTGCACATGTTTAACATATACTGGATTCCTTGCTGACTAAGGAAGGGTTGGGGAGAAGGGAGAGAAAACATTTGGAACACAAGGTTTTGCAAGGGTGAATGCTGAAAATTATCTATGTATATATTTTGAAAAAAACTTGATTAAAAAATAAGATAAAATTCTCATTGGAACAGGAAGAGCTCCTGGATAAGGACAGCCCCTCTCTCAATGCAGCTAGCACTTTCTCTCCAAATCTTCTTAGCTGTCCAGGACAGACCTCATGCAGCCGTTATGTATCACAGGGAGGGAGGGCTCTGCTCTTCCTGATTTCTAGCTTAGCTCGCTCTCTGGGTCCCATGCTGAGGATTCTCCCATTGCACACTGTAAGTAAGGCTTAATAATGTTGGCAGAATGGAAATGACACTTCTCTTTACTATTAGGTATGCTAACAATAGCTGATATTTCTATAACACCTTAAGGTTTATAAAATTTGTTCTGTACATCTGTTGTTTGTCCTTGTTCTCAAGAGGACCATGATGTTGGGAGATGATGCTATGACATGCAAGTGAAGCGGATTTAAGGGAGGAAGGCTAGGCAAGGTCACCTGCCTCATTTCCCCCTCCAGAACCCTCTGGGATATAGGTCAGGACAACTGGAGATGGCCCGGGATGCAATGGGAGACTTTATTATTAATATATTATATATGACAATATATAATATATTAACATCATAATATTAATTATTATTAAGGCCTTATTAAGTTAAAGTTTTCAACAAGTGTGTTTGACTGAGACCACTCCCATTGAGTGTTACCTATGACTAGGTAACAATTAAGGCAAAGAATCTCCTCTTTATCCAAGTCCAAAAAAATCTAAATCAATCAATCAGTCAATCTGGGAAGGGAAGTTTTTTCGTCTCTTACACCTCTGAACCCTCCTGAGATATCTTGGGGTTTAGTGGTTTCTTTTTTAAGGACCAGGCCTTAAACCAGAGCCAATCTGATTCTCCCTGGCTACCAACAGGCCCTGGGCCCATTTGACCATTGTCATTGTTTGGGTCCTGATTGACTCAGATTGAATTCTGCACAATAATCCTGAGAGCTGGGAAATAGTTCAGAGACATGAGGAGCTTCCAAAGAGGAAACATACTATACTGCATTTGTTTTGAAATATAGTCTTAGTGCTTGGAGCCCTAGAGCTAAGTGACCTACCTAAGTTCATGCAGCTACTATGTGTCAAAGGCACATTATTATTATTACATAATAGCTACTTCTTGTTACAAATATTTATAATCCCCATTTTACAGATGAGTAAACTGAAACTCATGGAAGTTTATAACTTATCCAAGGTGACAACTTGGAATCAAGCATACCTGAGTTCAAATCCTGCCTCAGAGGCTACTTAGCTATATGACCCTCTATCTCAGTTTTCTTATCTTTAAAATGCAGATAAAAAAATAAAAAATGAAAGAAAAGTAAAACGGGGATAATAATAGTTATTTTTGCCTGGAGAGACTTACATGAACTGATGCTGAGTGAAATGAGCAGGACCAGGAGATCAGTGTATATTTCAACAACAATACTCTATGATGATCAATTCTGATGGATGTGGCCATCTTCAACAATGAGATGAAGCAAATCAGTTCCAATAGAGCAGGAATGAACTGAACCAGCTACACTCAGTGAAAGAACTATGGGAGAAGACTATGAACCACTACATTGAATTCCCAATCCCTTTAATTTTGTCTGCCTGCATTTTTTATTTCCTTCACAGGAAATAACTGTCTGGACATGTATACATATATTGTATTTAACTTATACTTTAACATATGTAACATGTATTGGTCAACCTGCCATGGGGGCGGGGAGGGGAAGGAGGGGAAAAATTGGAACAAAAGGCTTGGCAATGGTCAGTGTTGTAAAATTACCCATGCATATATCTGGTAAATAAAAAGCTATAATAATAAAAATAATTAAAAAGTTACTTTTATTTATTTATTCACCCACTCATTGTTTGTTTGTTTGTATGTTTATTTATGTATAAGTTAAAGGGGACTTCATTCAGCATGTCCCAAAGTTTTAATTCATTAAAGTAGCACTAAAATTTTGGGGACACCCTGTATGGCTCTTTTTGCATAAAATTTTTATAGCATCCTATGGGGTTTCAGGAGACCTGGGGATCATAAGTTACCCAAAGAACAGAAGAGATTCTGCCTTCTCCCTGATCCCAGGTCCTTCTGCTCTCTCTATCCAGGGCCCCCGAGCCAGCACTCTCTGGGAGCAACTTGGGGAAAGGTCTAAGTGAGGATGTCTGGGAGATTATAAGCGATAAAATATGCATGTGGAAAGCTTGCCTGCCCTTCCTGCCTTCAGCCTGTGGCAGGACCACGTAGCCACTCCCATCACTTATCCTTTATCCCAGGGGCTGAGGGCTTTAAAGGAATCCTGGCAAAGATTTGAAGAGCTTCTCTTCCCTCCCCCACTCCACGCAGGCCTTCCTGTTCCCTTCCCTTCCACACTGATGCCCTGGGTCATCTCCAGTGGTCCTGATCTATCTCTGGTCCGGACCCAAATAGTTCTGGAGGACAAAGTGAGGCCGGTGACCTTGTGCAGCCCCCTCCCCCCAAATCTGATTCACTGGCATGTCATGGCATCCCTTCCTGATGGACAACAGTAATGACTGTGGCCACAGGGATTGTGCCTCCTCTCGGTCCTTACATTTCTGAGTGTTAAAATGAGAGCCTCTGCAGGTCAGGAAGTCTGGGGAGGAGGTGAGAGATGGCCTCTTTTTTCATCATAATGAAAGTAATGGCTCATGCAAAAAAAAATGGTACTTTAGGGTTTATAAAACACTTTACATCCGTCATTTCCTTTGATCCTCCCAACAAATAGCAGCTCTAGTGCAGGAAGAAGTCTTAACTTCTCTCACTAAGCCCAGAGAAACAGCTGCAAGGTACTCAGCTGGCAGATGAGAAAGGTATGACTCAAGCTTAGGTTTTCTGACAGCCTACAGCTCTAACTACGGGTCCATATTATCATGTGTCATTATTCCTGAATATCTTCCACTTCTATTTTAATTCATTCCCTTTCTAAAGAGCTGAAAGTCACATGACCTGAATCTCAGGACTTCCCACCTAGGAAATCAACAGCATCTTGAGACTTTGATGTTGTCGAAATAATAGTAGCATCCTTCCTCACAATTCAGTGAGAGGACAGCTACATAGCAAGCTCTTTGTAAGCAGAGAGGATAGGAATATAATTTGCCCCTGATTTTGAGCTTTAGTTTGGAGCTGGGAGTTATATAATGGAAGGAAAGTTCTCATTCCATACTCAGATCTAGAAAGTTGACCATGCTACTTCCCTACTCAACAACTTCCTGATTATCTTTAGGATTAAACATGAACTCCTCCATTTGACATTTAAAGCCCTTCTCTGCCTGGTCCCAACCTACCTTTCAAGTCTTTTACACATCACTTCCCTCTGTGCATTTTTACAATTCAGCTAATTTGGCTTTCTCCCTCTTCCTTTAATCTACCTCTGAGCAATCTCTGCACTAGGGGACCCCCCATACCCAGAATGAATGCCTTCACTTCTCATAGAGTGACTCATTTCCTTTGTGATTCAGCTCAAAAGCCCCCTTCTCCATAAAGTTAGATTCTGCATCCATCCAACTTCCAGAGCACCCCCTCTTCAAATCCTTGTGTGCACCCCTTTGGATAGAGCATGGGCTTGGAATCAAGACTCATCCTCCTTAGTTCAAACACTCAGACACTTACTAGCTGTGTGACCGTGGGCAGGTCACTTTACCCAGTTTGCCTCAGTTTCCTTATTTGTCAAATGAGCTGGGGAGGAAAAACCACTCTAATATCTTTTCCAGGAAAATCCCCAATGGGGTCTTGGAAAATCACCTACTCCTAAACAGCCATCCCCACCTCTCCACAACCATCACCAATTTGCACAAGCCTTTATAGGTACATATGGCCTCCTTAGACAGAGGTTACAGAAAACTTTCACTCCAGTACCTAGCATTGCATCTAAGAGTAATTTATAAAGGCTTTAAGGTTTGTGAAATGCTCATCCTATCCACACAACAACTCTGGGAGATAAGTACTATCCTCATCTCCATTTTACAGGTGAGAAATTGAAGCAGTCATAGGTGAAAAGATTTAACAGGTCACAGAACCAGAAAGGGTCTGAGGCTAGATTTGAATTCATCTCATTCTGACTCCAGATTCAAGCTCCACTCATTGAGGCACCCAATTACTTTAACACTAGTCCTTTGAGTATGGGAATATGCTTAGAAGAGTTGTACATGTTTAATCTATATCAGATTACTTGGGGAGGAAAGGTGGGAGAGAGAAAAAAAATTGGAAAACAAAATTTTGTAAAGGTGAATGTTGAAAACTACCTTTGCATGTATTTGGAAAAATAAAACACCATTAAAAAAAGACTAGATTCTTAATAAAGTTTGTTTGCTTTGTTATGAAAAAAAATTCTTTGTAAATCTTAAAGTACAATAGAAATTAGAATTATTACTGTCACCATTTCCTACCATATATACTCTAATGCAGTGGTCCTCAAACTTTTTAAATAGGGGCCAGTTCCCTGTCCCTCAGACTGTGGAGGGCCGGACTATAGTAAAAACAAAAACTCACACTCTGTCTCAGCCCCTCAGCCCATTTGCCATAACCCTGCGGGTGCATAAACGACCTCAATGGGCCTTATCTGGCCGGGGGCGGAGTTTGAGAACCCCTGCTCTAATGGATCCATTTCTTGGAAGAATTTTGTACAACTTCCTTCTCTCCCTGGACACTGGGTTTTCAATCAGCCTTGACTGGATATCTAAATCTACCTGTCAGTTCCATGAAGGAAGTTGGAGTGTAATATGTATGTTAGATGGTCAGTGGATGGATAGAACACCAGCCCTGAAGTCAGGAGGACCTGAGTTCAAATGCAGCCTCAGACACTTAACACTTCCTACTGTGTGACCCTGGGCAAGTCACTTAACCCCAATTTCCAGAGCAAAAAAAAAAAAAAAAGTAATATGTATGCAGCTCATTTGGGGATTAAGAGGAAAGTCCACAAAATCACACACACCATCAAAGATTTATAGCCCACTTCTTCCCAAAGAGCCCATGACCTCCTCCCTTATGACTTTGGACAATAAAGTAAAAGCATCTTTAATTGGTAAAGTGGACCCCTTCCCTTACCCTGCTTCCCCCTGTCACATAACCTGGAAGAGGTAACTAAGGGATGACCCTAACTGTGGCTGCCCATTTCTCCCAGAGTGAAGAAGCAGGGAATGGGGGGCGTGCAAAGTCGGGGAGTCTGCACTGGGCACAGGAAATTTACACTCAAGATCACTGGAAACAGCCTCAAAACATTTCGTCATCGCTCAGGCTTTTGCTGAGCCCGCTGCATCTCTGGGCCCCAACCCAACAGCCTCCGTGAATTTTTGCCACCAAGAAACAAGAGGCGTGTCCAGGCCTTACCTTTCAAACAGGATAACTTAAGTCCCATATTTTCATTCTTTTAGCCTGGAGCAGGCTTCTGCTTTACTGCTCCTGTGAGGAGAGAAGCCGTTGGGGAAAGTCAGAAAGGGCAACAATTTAGGCCAAGCCACTATAGTTTTGTATTAGAAGAAACATGTGTTTCTTGCTCCCCATTGGTACAGATCCAAATTGGTGCACAACAGGAAATTGTGGTTAAAAAAAAAAAAATGCCACCATGAGAAACCACCGAGTGATGTCACAGTGCCTGTGACTACATCTGCCTTTAGTTTCCTTAAAGGGAGTGTGTGTGTGAGTGTGTGTAAGTGTATGTGTTTGTGAGGGTGTAAGTGTATGTGAGTGTGTGATTGTGTGTTTGTGAGTGTGTGTTTGTATTATTGTGTAAGTGTGTGTGTGTATGTGTGAGTGTGTTGTTTGTGAGTGTGTGTGTTTGAGTGTGTGTGTGTGTGTGTGTGTGTGTGTGTGTGTGTGTGTGTGTGTGTGTGTGCGCTCGCACAGGGGTATCCAAGCTAAACAGGCCATCGAGCTACTTTCCACAAGTTTGGGCTGCCCGTTAATGTGCAGTGGAGGGCGCTCCCTGGGCAGATGAATCTAACTCTGGTGCTCTGGATCCCAGGCTTTTTGAGTCTGAATGTCCCTTTTCTGATGACCAAAAATTCCTCAGATATCCAGTTATTCTATTGGTTTGCACTGATTGAAAAAACTACGTAATGGTAAAAAGCAACTCTGAACTGAGTAGTGTTTTTAAATGAACGTTCACTGGATTATTATTAACAATAATACCATCTACATGAAGTTTTTACCAGCAAAGTCCTTGCAGCTATCAAATAGTTTCCACTTCAGAGACTGATGTAATTTCATCCATTTAAATCATATTAAAAGGAGGAAGCTCCCTAAGGACCCAAGGAGTGTCCGTTTTTTGATGTCAAAAAATTTTCTCGGGTTCCCAGTTATTCTATTGATATATACTGACTGAGAAACAACGTAATGGTGAAAAGCAACTCAGAACTGAGTAATGTTTTTTAAATGAACACTCACTGTATTATTAATAATAACAGCAATGATGCCATCGACACAAAGTTTTTACCAGCAAAGTCCTTGGTACTGTCAAATGGCTCAACTTCGGGAAACTGATAGAATTTCATCTATTTAAATTATATTAAAGAGGGGAAACCCCTAAGGACCATGGGAGTTTCCCATTTGCCTTGCAGCTGAAACTTTTCACATATGTTGTTTCTCCCGCTAGAATGTGAGCTCCTTGAGGGCAAGGCCTGGCTTACTTTTTACTTATATGCCCAAATATTTAGTACAATGCTTTGTGTACAATTTTATAAATGTTTCATTCATTCATCTTGCCAATGACATCCTTAGTTTAAACCTGAAGACTGGTGGAGCAGAGAGAGTAATGCCTTTGGTGTCAGAGGATCTGAGTTCGATTCTCTTCATTGTCATTTACTAGCTGTGTGAACCCGGGTCTATCACTTAACCTCAGTTTCCCAAAATTACAATTGGAAAATTATAGATGATTTTTTAAGATCTCTTCCAGCTCTACATTTACGATTCTATTGTCTTGAGGAATTCATGGTTGGCAAGTATAGAATCCTGCTCAATATCATTATATATCCTTCCAATACTCTCTAGGTGACCCTTAAGTTTTATGAATGAGAAATGTTATCTAGTCAGGGAGGGGAAACAAGCATTTATTAAGTATCTGCCCTATTCCAGGCCCAGTGCTGAGGAATTGAATCTCACTTTATCCTTGCAATAACCCAATGAGATAGATGCTATTAGTATTTCCATTTTGTAGGTAAAAAAAAATTGAGGCAGCTATAGGTTAAATGGCTAGTCCAGAGTCACACACCTAAAGGACTAATTGTCTTCCTGGAGATTGGGGATAAGTGAGCATCTGAGACTTATGTCTGCCTGAGTCCAGGCCCCATACTCTATCCACTTAGCCACCTAGCTCTGTTTGCTTACTTATTATATCACACTGAATATTTTTTGGAACTAGCTGAAGATCAAAATGACCGTGCTTTTGGGCTTTTGGATTTTTGGATTCTTTTACAAGTCCCCCATTGGTCCAAGCCACAATAATCCCTCCTCTAAGAGAGAGCAAGGACTTTGGATGAGGGAGTCAGTGCTTTTCCACTAGAGAGCAGAGAGGAAGTCACTGGTCCAGGATTGGTCTGAAGGGAACCTTCACAGAAACTGGAGCACAAGGGCATCTTTCAGGGGAACCCATTCTGCTGGGACCATGCATCTCGAGGAGAGAATGAAAGAGAAAATTTTAGTGACAATTAGTGGATTCTCCTGTGGTTCTACTGCTTATCAGTTGTGTGACTGTGGATTAGACAAAGTAGTTTTGCTTATTTTGGCCTCCTCTTCCTCATCTGTAATGTGGAGATCATAATTCTTATACTATTTCCCTTGCAGCAGAGGATCAATTAGGAATATACACACATGTATATGACATATATTTAAACATATGAATAAATATGTATATATATGTGTGTATATGTGTACACACAGAGATGTGGGTATTACATACTGAGAGCAAATACTTATAATCTCTGCTCCTGGAAAGGTTGATCACTTGAGCTTGAGAAATTCTGCAATGGGCTCAGCCCAAGAAGAGATTACACTTTCTTGAAAAAAGGGGTTCCTAAGGAGGGATGAACTGCATGAACCGGACTAGATCAGAAATGAAGTAGAGCAAACCCCCTATGCCTATTAGAAAGGGGAGCAAGCCCCTGAATGTCTGTGATGTTTTTAGCCAGGGGGGATGTGGGGCAGGGCTTCTTAAACTGTTTCCACTCATGACCTCTTTTCACCCAAGAAATGTTTATGCAATCCCAAGTATATAGTTAATAGGTACACAGATTAAACATTTACTGATAATAAATCATAATTTCTCAACCCTCACATTCAGTTATGAAACCCTATATGGGGTCATGACTCACAATTTAAGAAGCTTTGAAATAGGGAGAACATGGCTCAAAGGAAGCAAATATATAAGGAAAAGATGAAGAAACCGAATAAATGAGCGAATAAATAGAAAAATATATAAAGGGGAAAAGAAAGCATGAATTTAAATAGCACTTATTATGTTCCAGGCACTCTGTTACAGACTTTTTACAAATATTATCTTATTTGATAAAGAACCCTGTAATACTAAAGACTGCTCTTTGAATGTATATTGTTTAGGGGCATAGGATAGTGGAATGCAAGATTTGGGAACCAGGAACAGATTTGGATTCGGCTTCTAACTTTGACCCTTAATGGCTGTTTTTAACAGTTACCTTGCCCACTCCAGATCATTGCTGATTCTGCTGGGAAGTGAGAATTACAATAACTGTATACTCTCACTTCCCAGGGTTCTTGGGAGGAAAATGCTTACCAAGCTTTAGAAGTGCTAGTGAAAAGTGAGATATGATTAAGCTCTATTAGTCATTTGCACCTCAGGGGAGTGGATTTATCAGGGTTTTTCTGAGAATAAACAGATTTTGATAAGAAGGAAGGCGGATGGAGAAAAATGGTAGGGTTGTTTGGCGTAGGTCTCTTACTTTGTATTTGCCCTCCAAAGAAAGCCTGGAGATATGACTGAAAGGGAAAACTAGATGTCTTGATCCCACAATTTAATGTTCTATCAGCTCTCCCTATTTTTTTACCCCCAACTCTTTAGGCTCAGAGTTACGGGGTGAAAAAGCTCCTGGCCAAATTTATCTCCATTTTCCTTGAGTGAAAAACATTGATCCCTTAAAAAAAAAAAGTCTCAAACTAATGTTATAGATGTTGGATCACTGGGAGAATTACCATAAGGGATCCAAACATCCATGTCTATCAAGCACTGCCATTTGATATTAGTATGTATGCATGTAGTATGATATTAAAATATGTAGAAGAACATTCTTTTATCTTAAAAGGGATAGATTCTTTTAGATAAAGCAGAGAAAAAGGTCTTTGAAATCAACTTTGAAAAGATTCTGTAGGGCTGAAGAAAAGGAAATAATTGCCCCATCTAATCTTTACAAGGCTGGGAGGCACTCTAATTTGCCTTTCTACACCAGCTTTTTGTCACTTGGGGTCCTCTCAAACATTTTTTAATTTTCCAGTTTCTAAGTGACAAAGTGGAAAAGCCATGTCTTTGGAAAACTCAGGAAATGGATGGAGAGAAAAATGGGGCAGTGGTACCCCAGGGGAACCACGGTTGGAGGTCATATTTCATCTGTAATAGGGAGAAGCCCTGGAAGAGATTCTGATTAGGGGAGGCTGACAGGACCATGAATCAAGTCAGAGGTCGAAAACACAAGAGAGAAACAGATTAGGGCCACAATGGTCTCAGCTGTCACCATAGGATGGGGACAGAGCTTCAAAAGGAAATCCAGTTTTGCTCCTATGCACAGCAGCCGGGCTGCTCTCTGTGCCATTGAAGTAGAAACCACCAGTTAAGAGACAGCAGAGTGCAAATGCAGCCAAGAATGGAAAACCATTCATTCCTATTGGCCATCGATCTTTGTCTTCCATCACTGTATCATCTCCAGACCTGGACCATGGGGAGAATTATGTCATACTCTGAACCTAACTTTATCATCCAAACATTCCTTGTTTTCCCAGACACCTGGGTTCCACTTAATTCTTGAGTTCCTATCCCAAGCTTGGGGAAAGAACATTATTCCATCAATTATTCTCTGAAGCCATATGGAAGAGGCCTACAGTTCATTTGTTGTTAATCAGCATTCAAGCTCAAGCTAAAGAGGATCAGGGAAGCATCAGGGGAGAAGTTAACCGTGTTCTGGAAGAGGCTTATGGAAAAGGCTCCCACATACTCAGCTTACATCACAGGAGGTGGTCCTGGGTCCCATTAGAGAAGCCACTTCCACCTTGACAGAAAGCCAAGCTGTCTAATACACTCTACAGCTGTCATAAATATTTGAAGAATCCCAATGTGGAAGGACTAGAGTCTTCCTTGAAAAGTTGTTTGCAAAGAGAAATTTCACAGACTGAATCTCAAACCCTCCATTGGCACATAGCTTCTTTTGCCATTGGCTTAGAAACTGAAGGTGTATTCCCCATGAGATTTTCAATTGCAAACTCTTGGGTCAGAACAGAGTGGAAACAAAATCCCCCTTTGTGTTGTACTGGGTGCCCTAGAGTCCAGATGTGTTCCAGATGCTTTACACTCTTGAACAAGTAGTCTCAAAAAAAAAAGCTGTACAGTAGCTTTAATATAAATTTAAATGTTAAAAAGCCACCAAGTCAGGCAGACTAGCAGAAAATGGCAGAAGTGAGACTGAAGTCAACTGTGTGGCAGCTATTTATAGCTATCCAGGGTAGGAGGGTAGTCTGTTACTCAAGTGATTTTGTTAACCAGACTTCTGGTGTTAGTAATCAGGGAAGCCAAATCATCACCGACAAGACCGGGGACAGGAAGGAGTAGAACATCAAGGGGTCAGGTAAATGCTAAACACATGTTTTCGGTTTATACTTTTGCAAATTGGGAGTTTCAGTATACCCAACTTGATTACTCATAAAAATAATAGCTAGCATTCAAGGTTTACAAAGCACTTTATGTTAGTCCATACCAACAACCCTGTAAGATAGGAGCTGTTATTATCCCCCATGAGGAAATGTGGAAATGAAAAATGGTGAATGATTTGTGGGTCCCATTCAGCTGGTAAGTCCTGAAGATACATTCAAATCAGGCCTTTTAGACTCCAGGCACAGAGTGCATTATAACAATAATGCTTCAGTTTCTAAAGTGCGTCCAGATTTCCAAGATCCTAATTTTTGTTTTAAGGATGAGGAAACTGAGGCTTCCAGAGACTTCAGGTCCTAACCTTATTACAGTCTCAAGAGTTCCCTCTCTTTGGAGATTCTGTAAACTCTGCAGTGTCAGCCAGCTGCTAAATGCCAGAACCAAGTATCAAATCCCGCCTCTGACTCTGGTACCAAGCTTATCCCGCAAAGTAGAGCAAAAATTTACATTCACAGATTGCTTTCAGGTTTGTAAAGTGCAATAGGGGTTAAGTGACTTGCCCAGGGTCACACAGCTAGGAAGTATTAAGTGTCTGAGGCCAAATTTGAACTCGGGCCCTCCTGAATTCAGAGCTGGTGCTTTATCCACTGCATCACCTAGCTACCCCATAAAGTACTTTGTTGTTACAATTAACCATAGAATATTTAGACTGGAAGAACCTTTAGTTGGAGATTTGTTGAGCAGAAGGGAATGTAATAAGGTGGCTTAAAAAAAAGTATCATATTCATAGATTTTTGCTTGGTAGATAGTGGGTTCTAGCTCTAGCAGACCTTCAAAGAGTCATAATATTCAAATAAATAAAAAAGGATCCCATTGGACCCCAAGTTGACTTGGAAGACCAAAAATTAACAATCTATGTTGTATTGTTTTTGTATTTATTTTGTCAAAACAGTTGCTAATTACATTTTAATTGATCGTGCATTTGGGAGTTTAGAGAGCTGCATTGATCCTTCAAATTGTAAAATCACCCAGTGCAAACCTTCCACCCCCCAATTTAGTGGAGGAAACTGAGGCACATAGAAAGAAGTGACTTGCTTAAAGCTGGATTAACAACAACGAGGAATTGAAATCAGGCCATTCCACTTCTGCTTTGCTCCTGGGACCTCAGCTGCCTCACCTGTTAAATGAGATTGTGCCAGATGGTCTCTAAAGCCCATTCCAGCTCTGTGCTCAATAGTTCTCACTCATTCTGCTGTAGTACGAGTTGATTTTCCAGTAGTGGAGATGAATGGTTACCCAGAATCCATGGCTGGTCTGATGATGGCTACCTTCACGGTTAGGATTTCAGACTGTGGCCTCTGAAGCAGAGCCCATGCAGGGCCCAATCTGCCCCATGAAGTCCAACTAATAAGGCTAATGAATGATAGCTTGTTCTACATAAAGGCTCAGGAAGGCAGCTTAACCTCATGGGATAAATACTGTACCTGATGAAATCTAACCTCTGCCCTGTACGCTGTGACACAGAGCCCCATCTCTTAAGAAAGCTCAGTCTTCCATTTTGTAAAATGAAGGGTTGTTAGCTTTTTGTGTATCCTAAGCCCTTTGGCACCCAGGGAAAATCTATGGATTCTAACAATATTTTCTAGATGTACAAAATAAAATACATAGGATTACAAAGAAGCTCAACCATAGTGAAATATAGCTATCAAAAAGAAAAAAATGGATTTCAGATAAAGAACCTTCTGTTCTTAGATGGTACAATAGATGGAGAATAAATTTGGAATCAGGAAGACTAGAATTTGAACTCTGGATCAGACATTCCCTCCCTAGCAATGAGCCCATGATCAAGTCACTCCTCCGTAGAATGGGAAGAATCCTATCCCCCACCTCCCAGCATGGCTGTGGGATTACCTAAGTAAATACACTCTATACTATCATGATGGTTGTGATTGTTGTTCTCCTGGATTTGCTTTCTCTAAATTACCTTCCAGATCCAGCATTCTAGGATTCTGTGACTAATGTTATTCACAAGCAAAGGCCATCTTGATGCTCCAATCATATTCTGGGAGGAGGAAACCCATTTGAGCTGTTACTCCTGTTTATAAAACAACAGGTGATCACACTGCAACCCAGGCCCTGAGATGGGAGGGAGGCCAAGCTGGAGAGCCAAAAGGACCTAAGAAAAATCTCAGGTCGATTGGCTGCTAGAAGAGGGAAATTTGGCAACCTGCACCGCTGAGTTTCCTACAAAATGTCCCTTTCATAGCGAGCTGGAAGTCTCAGAGGGGCTTGAGCACCAGTTTCTTAACTGTTTACATCATGGCTCCTAACAGTTGAGGCTAATGTATTTTGGCTTTTTAAATCCCCCTAATACTGCAGGGATTTCAGAGAAGCCTGCTTTCTGTGGAAGGGGCAGACAATTTACGTAATTTCAGGACCCTATCTTCTCTCTGAGGAGAGGTGCAAATGGCCAGCTTGGTCCTCCACAATAGTTGTGTCTATGAGCAGCTCCAAATAAAAATACAACTTAGAAATGCTAATTGCTAGTGACTTTATATCATCTTCCTATATAAGAATCACAGGCCTACCGGCCCAGAGTAATAGGGATAAAAGAGGCTTTCCAGGCTATACTCCAGGACCCAGACAGAGAAATAAATATTAGGTAGAGCTAGGAAACAAACAAAATTAAGATCCAATTCTGACAATCTCAAGCAGGCAGTCATTTCTCACTATCTATTGGCATTCAGATGCTGATTTCACAGATATATTGGGTTCACTTCCATGGTAAAAGCCACATTTAAAGGCATCAGTGAATGTCAGAACTAGGAGGGGGTCTTAGCATATGAAATGTCACAGCAAGGAGGGATGTTGGAATAAATAATGTTAGCACTGGAAGAGCATTCAGAGGTCATTGCATGGAAACATTTCATTTTCAAAAAAAACCAAAAAACAAAAACGAAATTGAGGCTCAGAGAGGGAAACAAATAAAGGGCAGAGACAAGAGTAGAGTCCAAACCTTTGGGCTTCTATTTCCTGCCAGTTCGACTAAACGCTTCCTATATTAGAATGAATTCAGATGGCGGCTCTGACTTTACCTCCTCCTCTCCTTTTGAAAAGAGCTTCATTAAGGAGTGACAAAAACAGAGAGAGAGAGAGAGAGAGAGAGAGAGAGAGAGAGAGAGAGAGAGAGAGAGAGAGAGAGAGAGAGAGAGAGGAAGAGAGAGAGAGAGAGAGAGAGAGAGAGAGAGAGAGACAGAGACAGAGGCAGAGAGAGACAGAGATAAAGAGAGACAGAGATAAAGAGAGAGAGAGAGAGAGAGAGAGAGAGAGAGAGAGAGAGAGAGGAAGAGAGAGAGACAGAGAGAGAGAGAGACAGAGAGAAAGAGAGAGAGACAGAGACAGAGGCAGAGAGAGACAGAGATAAAGAGAGAGAGAGAGAGAGAGAGAGAGAGAGAGAGAGAGAGAGAGAGAGAGAGAGAGAGAGAGAGAGAGAGAGAGAAAGTCATGGCTGACAACCATCTTGGGCTCTGTGGAAAATGTACAACTTCCTCTTGTAATAAAGTCAGAAGTGATGGCCTGTTCTAAAGTTGGGTCTTCCTATGCCTCATGCACTAACGCCCTCATGCAAGTGGGCATCTTTCAACCCAGATCTTGCAAAACTTTGGAGGGGACCGGAAAGTGTCCAGGTCAATGATTCACCATTTCCTTACATGCCATGCTCCTCTTTTAGCAGATTTTTCAGGGTGGTAACTCAGAAACTAAGTGTGTAACAGGAAACCAAAGAAAAGTTCCTTGTCACTCCCAGCCCTATGGGAGACTTCTGCCACTTCTCATCTATATGGTGATACCAGATGATGACTTTCCAAATTCAATCCTTCAAGTAAGGATCAAGAGATCTGGGTTTGAGTATTAGCTCTGCCAGGAACCTGAAAGGTGCATCATTTCTCTTTGGGCCTTACTTTCCATCTCTAGGAATGAAAGGGAATGGCAAGGATTGATTTTTGAAGTCCCCTCCTATGATTCTGATTTATTTCTTTCCAATATCCATGAGAGAGAAGTTCTCATCCTCCAGATACAATATAAACCACTCTTCCCTCTCAGAATGCACTTGTCCTCACGGAAAACATTAGAACAAAGTTTCATATAACATATTTAATATGCCAGCGGGCATGTGGGAATACACTGGCTAAGAGATCAGATTAGACTGGATGGACTTTCAACTTCCATGGAATCAGCAAGGAGGATTAAGGCTTTCCAAAAATACATTGTATCATTTCCTACCTTCCCTCACAAAAAGTATGTGGGTCTAAGGGATGCTGCCAGTGGTCTTGTACTGTAGAAGTGTCTAGTTTTCCATGATAAGTGAATTTAACTTTCTGAACTGTGGATAAAGTCGAAGGCTGAACTGAAGGCAACCATGACGAGAACTAGGCAAGTGATTTAATCTCAATGAGCCTCAGTTTACTCATCTGTAAAAGGAAGCAGCTAGAGAGCCATGCCTGAAATTAGGATAACTCATCTTCCTGAGTTCTAATCTGGCCTCATATACTTCCTAGTTACCCTGGGTAAGTCACTTAACCCCATTTGCCTCAGTTTCCTCAACTGTAAAATGAGCTGGAGAAAAACAGCAAACCATTCCAGTATCTCTGTCAAGAAAATCCCCAATGGGGCTGTGAAGAGTCAGACACAATTGAATGGAGCTCAGAATAATTGTGGGACCTACCTCAGGGATGTGAGGGAAGAATTCTGCAGATCTTAAAGCATCATCAAAATGAGGATTGCAGTGAGATAGAATCCGGGCTTCGACCACTAACTAGGTGTGCTGCTTTGGATGGGATACTTTCCCCCTAGGAGTCTCCATTTTAAATCCAGCCTCAGACCCTTACTAGCTGGACTTAATCTCTGTGCCTGTTTCCTTGACCATAAAAAAGGATAAATTGAGATAATAAAGTGGTTGGCACAGCTTGTGGTATATAGTAGGTGCTATGTAAATGCTTATTTCCTTCCCCTCCTCCCTTCAATATCCCCATCTGTCAGATGATGATGAAACAGGGTTAGATGGTGTTTTGAGATCCTTTCTAATCTTTCACATTCTTCGGTGAGTCCTACTAGGAGAGACTTTAGAAATCACCTAGTCCAAACTCTTTATCTTACAAATTGATAAACTGAGACCACAGGAGGTTAAAGCACTCTTCCAATCAAGAGGTGGGTGGTAGAACGAGGGAAAACAGGATTTGAATCCAGACCTGACTCCCTAACCAATGTTTTTAATTCTAGGTCCCTGTATTTTATATTTCAGCTTTTCCTCCAAGTTCCAGCAGTCTTATTTACTGAAAAGAAGGAATCAAAAACATTATTTAAAAAAAAAATCAGATTCCTGAGAAGACTTTGTAACTTGGAGATGGGGAAAAGGAAGTGGGGCATGACATAACAGATCAGCACTGGAAGGCTCCTTAATAATTCAATTCAATAATTCAACAAGCATTGATTAGACACCTACTACATGCAGGAGCCAGCAATCTAGCCAAAAATGAAAAGCCTCCTTTCAAGGACATTACAATCACAGCCTTAGAACATAAAAGATGAAAGATTAGCACTAGAACAGGCCTTGGACCGGAGTCCTTGAGAAACCCAGAGCTTCCTTTTTTCCCTGAAGTTCAAACGGACAGAAAAACTTGGTGGAGTTCGGAGTAAGTTAGTCCTTGAATCCGCTCGGATTGCGCCGGGAGACTACCCCCCCCCCAAGATGAGGGGCACCCTACACTGGAAAAGCCCACGTTAAGGGCGAATGCCGCCTCCCCGCCCCATCCCTCTCCCTCTCTCGTCTGAGCTCGGGGGAAACGTCTCATCGCCAGTGCCTCCTGCCCAGAAAGCTGCCCGTGCTTGGTCCAGCCTGATCGCCGGCAGATAGAGGCGGCCTCGGGGTGAGCCAACGTACCGCCCATTGCGGGCCGAGGCGGGCCGGGAGGACCGGCTAACTTAGAGAACGTCCTGCTAGGGGACGGAGTGGGAAGTTGTAGGCTTCTCCAGCTCCGGCTGTGCAACGGCCCACGCGTGGGCTCCTCGCTCTGGACCTCGCGGCTCCCCACTTCCTCCCCGGGTTACTCGCTTCAGGCTGAGGGTTTGCTGCCGAATCCCGGAGCCTGGGACGCCTAGGAGAGCGCTTGGAGATCCAGGGGCTCCCAGGAGCCTGGACTTGGCGGAGCAGGTAGAGAAATGCCCCCTCGGCCGCTGGATCGTGCGCGCTAATTTGAGGGGGAGCTACAGAGATGCTGATTCTAGAATATAGTGCGCGCAAGTGTGTGTGTGAGTGAGTGTGTGTGTGTGTGTGTGTGTGAGTGTGTGTGTGTGTGTGTGTGTGTGTGTGTGTGTGTGTGTGTGTGTGTGTGAGTATGCGCCCTGTGGTGGGGAGGGGGCGGCCGGGGACCGAGTAGGGGGGACGGACAGCCTTGGGGGTCAGTAGCTTGGTGGGGAGATACGGTTCCCCCGAAGTCAGCCGCCCTCCCGGGGGATGCTGGGGAGAGAAACTCACCGCCTCCAGGGTGTGCCCGCCTCCGGGGTTGCCCGCTCCGGGCCCCGCCGCCCCCAGCTGCAGCCCCGCTCCAGCGGCCCCGAGCACTTCGTTGCTGACCGAATCAGCTCGGCTCATCGCTCCAGGTCCGAAGGGGGTTGGGGGGCGGGCGGTGGTAGCGCAGCTCCGGGGCTCCCCGGCCCGGCTCGGCGCAGCCCAGCCCAGCCCAGCCCTGCCCTGCACAGCCCGGCCCGGCTCAACAGCGGCGGCGGCCGCGGGGCCACCGAGGGAAAGCAGCGGCGGCGGCGGCTGCAGCGCGGAGCCCCAGCGCCTGGCGAGCCCGGGGAGGGGTGGACCCGAGTGATTTGCATGTTTCCCTCTGGTCCCACCTTCCTGATTCACCTATAAATCACTGCTGACATCAGGCCCGGGACGGCGGGAGCCTCTCGGGCGCCGCCAGCCCAACCCAGTCCAGCCCAGCCCCTCCGGACCGACCCTCGCCCCAGCCCGTCCTCGCCCTGCCTCGAGAGCTCCTCCTCGGACGGGCCTGGGAGGAGTCCTGCTGGCGGGCTCGGGAAAGGGACCGCTCCCCTTCCTCAGCTCCCCTCTTCTCCACCTCTGCCTTTCTTCGCCAAGCCTGCTCCCTCGGGGGAAGGCGCAAGCCCAGTTCCTCACACTGCCCCCTTTAACCGAGAGTTGGGGACTGGACTTGGCAACGCCACGTGCAGGGAGCCAAAAGTTCTTCGGAACCTCGTGATTGGGGTGGGCCAGAGCAGGGACCGTTAAGAAGCTTGGGAGAGCAGGAGGCACCCGGAGACACAGGCTTTTGAGCAAGGAGGGACTTGAAGGGAATGGAATCGTGTCATCTTTTCTCCAAAAAAGAAAGGGAGCTCCAGAGAGACTGTCACTCACTCAGGGCTATGAAGCAATTACCCAGGGAAATGAGAAACCTGGCGATATTATCAAACCTCTTTTCAAATCCCCGTCTCCTTTTGGAAATCAGAGAGAGGAGTGGAAGGGACCTCAGAGGCCAAGTAGCCCCTTTTACAGTTGTGGAAACAGGTCCAGAGAAATCAAATGACTTACCTAAGAGCACACAGCTAATAAAGTAGTACCCTGAGACAGGATTCTCACCCAGGTCTCCCTGGCTCCCGCAGCGACACTCAGTCTCCCTCACTGAGCTACCTCTTATGAAAGAAACGGCTTCAGAAAGCTTAAGTGATTTATTTGCCCAAGGTCACAGGGGAAGTGGGGAGTAAGTGGCCAAGTCAGGATTTTGGGCATACGTCCTCTGCCTTTAGATTCAGTCCTCTTTGGGAGGGTGCCAAGAAAATGCTTGTAAAAACCCTTACGAAGTGCTATGGAAACATAAGTTGTTGCTATCTTAGTAATGAGATAGCCAGAGCTGGGATGTGAATCGTGTCCTTTGGAGGCCCAATCCAAGTGCTTTGTGGGTTATCAGAGGAGGTGGCCATTTTCCAGGAAACCTGTCCCAGAAGGACCACCCCCTTCCTCCTGGATCACATTGAGGTTCGCTGGTTGGGGAAGCGGAGAGGGGTGAAAGCTTTGAGGCTTCCTTGGGAGTTTTAATAAGGATAGTATTGATTCACATTAGAGAGGCAGCAGGCTGTTTGCATTGTAGTGGATATTTGAATCAGTAGATGTGCGTTCAAACTCTGACACCAGAGCTGCCTTATTGTTGTTATTCTGTCCTTTCAGTCCCTCCAATTTTTCTCGACCTCATTTGATGTTTTTTTGGGGCAAAGAAACTGGAATGGTTTGCCATTTCTTTCTCCAGCCCATTTTTGCAGGTGAGGAAACTAAGCATTAAGTGACTTGTTCAGGATCACATAGTGTCTGAGATGGGATTTGAACTCAGGTCTTCTGGTCTCAGAATGTATGAGTACGGATAAATGGTTTAACTTCTCTGTGACTTGTAGGATCATAGATTTAGAAAGATCAGGCAGGGATTTTAGAAGTCATTTAGTCCAACCCATTCATTTTACATGTGTGGAAACTGAGGCCTGGGGAAGGAGAGTGGTTTCCACACAGTCATACAAGTAGTAAGATTTGAATTGGGATTCTTTGATTCCAAATCTTTTCCCCACTGCATCCCTATGCTTTAGTTATTAAATAAGGATCATGATACCTATAGTTGCTACCCCACAGACTAATAAGGCTTAAATGAAATAATTTATGCATATCCAACATATGAGACAATATGCAAACTTCAGCTCTGATTATTTGTAGTTTCATGGATATAGTGTGGGTGTGGGTGAGGTATAATGAGACAAGGGAAAAAATGAGGAGATTCAGTCATGGCCAGGGGATTCGGGTCATATGCACCCCTAGTTTTTTCAGGGCTTGCTGTTACAAGTGAAGACCGGAGACAGGAGGAAGATTCGAACGGGGGATGGAGATGCGAATGTCTTTTGCTTGCTCCCTGTGGCGTTGATGGGGGGAGAGTGACGAGGTCAGGGGAGCATTTCGATTTCACATTCATGCAATCTGACAGTTCCGCTTGGAATAATCTCTGGGGATATGTAAGCAATATTTTTTTCCACTTGCTTCATCACTTATAGATTTCAAGTAACACGTGATCAATATATGCGTCTTTCTGGGATTTCTTTTCTGGATTTCTTTATTGTGCCTCGAACATAGTAGGTTCTTAGTCATTTCGATTGAGTAGAATTGAACTAGACAGTTAGGTGACACAGTGGATAGAGCACTGGGCATGGGATTAGAAGGACTCATCTTCCTGATTTCAAATCTGACCTCAAACACTTCCTAGCTGTGTGACCCTGCCCAAGTCACTTAAACCTATTTGCTTCAGTTTCTTCCTGTGCAAGATGAGAAAGAAATGGCAACCCCCCCTCCAGTATCTCTGCCAAGAAACCCCCCAAAAGAGGTCATGAAGAGACTGAACAATAACCACAAAGAATTGAACTTAATTTCAGTCTTTACTTAATCTTTTCAGAGCTTATTCCTAGAATTTCCCTTGGATGTGACCTTAGGTGTTTATAGAAAACCTAAGACCTGCCAACTTGGAAGATGCCCTTGATTTCAGATTATGGATCTAGGCTTTAGTCATAAAATAATCCTTCAACAATCCATTCCCCCCCCAGAAAAACAAAACAAAAAGAAAAACAACTTTATAGATGGTGTTTAAATTTACCTGTGTGAAAACACAAATCACTTTCTGTGACATTGACTCTGTATTGTAGTGGATACCTGAGTCCGTTTCTGTGACTTAGCACCTTGTAAGAATCCTAACACGTTTCCTCATCTGTTAAATGAAGGGTATGATCTGGGTGATCCTTCAGATCCTTTTCAACTTTAAATCTATGATTCTATAAATAAGAGAGAAATTTGCATTCTGTGGAAAAAGTCTGAAGGTTTCCTTCAAAATGTCTAACATTTTTCTCTTAAGTACTTAAATTATTTCCTCCTCTCTTCTTTCTAATTCACTACCCAATTGCCCTCTGAGGTAAAAAACAGGAAGGAAAGTGCTCCTGGCTTTATCATACAAATGGGAAACTGAGTCACTGAATAGGAAAATGGCAGAAGATGAATCAGGGGAAGTGCGGCTTAGGTTAGAATGGGTGTGGCTAGATACCACTTTCAGGGCTTTGGCTACATTTTGAGTCATTCCTCCAGATGATTTTGCAATCTGTTGGTTCTCTTGACCTTAATTAAGTCCAGAGGTGAAAGAGAGCCTGTGTTTAGCAGAGAGATGGAAATGTTTTAGATGATGGTGATGATGATTCAGCCAGGATCATGTACTTAAATAGAAAGGGGAAATAGAAAGGGGGAGAATGGGACCAGTGGATATCAGACTGGGCAAGACTCATTTCATTTAAATCCTCCCTTTTTCTCTCTCCTTCCACCCTCCCTCCCCCCACGTGGGGATTGGAATTAAAATTCCATTTTATGGCATGCCTGGAGCACACATATTTTCAGGTTGGATGGGTCAACACAATCCTGTTGGCATCCCAATCACTAAAAAAGTGAGGTAAATGACCTCCCTCCTTCAAGAACAATCCCCCTTCCATCTGGCTGCCCCTACAAATGACCCTTTCAAAGCCATGTTGAGATTGTTGGGAAGTCAGCCTTCTGTGTGTGTGTGTGTGTGTGTGTGTGTGTGTGTGTGTGTGTGTTGTGTGTAGGGTTGAGAAAAGGTCCTTAGCAGGATCTGATCTGCCAGATAATAGAACAGCAGAATTGAATGGGACTTTAAAAATCAGGTTGTCCAATGAGGTGATTCAGGCCATTTCTAATGGTCTTGTGATGAAGAGCCATCTGCACCCAGAGAGAGCATTGTGGGAACTGACTGTTCATTACTTTTTTTTTTTTTTTTTTTGCTGTTGTTGTTTGCTTGATTTATATTTTCTCTCTCTCTCTTTGCTCTGATTTTTTCTTGAGCAGCATTTTTTTCCTTTTTGATCTAATTTTTCTTAAGCAGCATAATTGTGAAAATATGTATAGAAGAATTGCACATGTTTAACATCTATTGGATTACAGGCCATCTAGGGGAGGGGTTGGGTGGGGATGGGAGGAAGAAAAAATTTTGGAATGTGAGGTTTTGCAAGGATGAATGTTGAAAATTATGTATGTGTCTTGAAAATAAAAAGCTTTATATTAAAAAAAACTTCACATTTTAGATGGAAAAATAGATCAACAGAAACTAATGCTTTCGTCATCATTATCTGGCTAGCCCTATCAGGCTCTGACATTTTGAAACAATTATATATGTGTGTGTGTGTGTGTGTGTGTGTGTGTGTGTGTGTGTGTGTGTGTGTAAGATATATAAATGCAACATATATGCCAATGTATATATATATATACGTGTATATATATATACGTATATGTATATATATATATATATATATATATATATATATATATATATATATATATATACACACACACACACATATATTTGATTGCTTCTTATTTACAACATGCCACATCCCTTCTGTTGGATGCAAACTCCTGGAGAACAGGGGCTAATTTGCTTTTGGCTTTTTTGTCCCTAGAACCTTGCCCAAAGTACACAAAATAAATACCTTAAACTGAGCTGACGCTCTCGCGATATCTCTTCTGGATATGAATCCTGAGGACCAGCAGCAGGTTCCCCCCCCCCCTGCCCCATTTCATTACCTTGTCTCATTGGATTGTAGACATTTAGCAATCTCCTTGACTAATGCTTTCATTTGATAAATGAGGAAACCAAGATCTACAGATAGGATGTAACAGAGTTAGTAAACATAAAGTCTGCTCTAAATCTAAATTATTGTTAAGATTAATGGCAGACAAGGGATACAAACTCAGGTTCCTTGACTCCCAGCTACAATTAGCCTCTATCCTTCTTAAAGGCAGGAGCCCAGTCTCTCTATCCTAGCAGTTATGAGAGTCCCAATAGGTGCCCATGGAAGGAATTTCATCATGATAACTAACATTTATATAGAACTTACCGTGCATCAAGAACTATACTAAGTGCTTTACAATTATTACCCCATTTGATCCTCACATCAATCTTGAGTACTATTATTATTATTATTTCCATTTTACAGATGAGGAAATTGAGGGAGACTGAGATGAAATGACCTGCCCCGTGTCACCCAGCTAGTGAGTGTTTGAAGCTGAATTTGAATTCCGGTCTTCCTATTTTCTGGCCCCAGACTCTATCAACTGCATCACCTCATGCTGCCTGAATTAAAAACCTATGGCAAAACAAATTGAATAATATCCACAGTCAGTGGAGGAAATCAGAGTCTGATCCAATGCTCAAGAGCACCTTGCATTTATGTTCTTCATCTTCCCAAGGAACTCGAAACATCTTAGGGCTATTGATTGAGCTAGATTCTTACTCTCTTGTGCATAAGACAGCCCAGAGGTGAATTAGGTGTTCTGGGATGTGGATTACCTCTTTCAATCCACTTGGGGATCATTTATTTGTGCTGAAGCAGAAGAGACCATTATCTAGTTCATCCTCTAGAGAATTAAAAAAAAATGCTCCCAGGTTGTCTGGCATAATAATAAAGATGATGGACAAACCTTCCCTTTGGTAGTGAAAGGAATCAGTTTCTTATTTGTAGGTTAAAGCTGAAAATTCTTCAGAATTTCCTCCTACCCCTTTCCCTAGTTTTTTTTTTTTTTTTTTTGTCCTGGAGACTTGTGGAATCCTGTAGCCCTAACTCTGGGAAAAGACTGAGTCTTTGAGACCAATCCCACTATGTTCCCCCTGCTCTCAGGGGAAATTAAAGATCGAAACCTTGGGCAGCCTGAGATACTCATAGGTATCTAGGGATTTTCTCAGCTTTCTGACCTTGTATGGAGTAGGAGAGGGATGGTTAATGAACTGATTTTGAACCAGAAGCATTCATTAGACATTGATTTATGACTAGTGTACAAAACACTGCTATAACGACTAGAGATCTCAGGATTACACAATGAAAGCTGGATGAGCCTCAAAGGTCATGTAGTCTAACTCCCTCTTCTTACAGATGAAGGAATCCAGGGTCAGCTAGATTAAGTGACTTGCTACAGATCACACAAATGAGCAAATGACAAAGCTGGGGTTTGAGTCCAGGTCTTCTTCCTCCAAATACAACCCACTGTACATTGCATCAAGACTAAGTTTAGATAAGATAACCCTTGACCTCAAGGAACATACAGTCTAATAAGGAGAAAAGACATAAAGAAAAATATACAATAGAACTTTAGAGAGGGGCAAAATGATTGGAATGGAATTGAAAGAGTCAGTGAAGTCTTCACGGTGGAGCCCTTCCTGAGGAGAAATCCTAAAGTCATTTGAGTTGAGCATCAGTATAGTTCAGCAGAAGGAGCACTGACAATGGAATCCTGACTGTACTATTAAAGACTTGTATGATAAGAATTAAGTAAAAGAGAATTAGCATTTATATAATGCCTACTATGTGCCAGGCACTATGCTAAGAGCGTTACAAATATTATTTTGTTTGATCCTCTGGACAACCCTGAGAAGTAGGTGCTATTGTTATCCCTATTTTAGAGATGAGGAAAATGAGGCAAATAGTAATTGAGTGACTTTCCCCAGGTCAACTAGGAAATGTCTGAGAACAAATTTTGACTTGAGTCCTTTGACCCAATGTTATATCTATTGCCCACTAGCAAAAATGTTTATCATACAATTGTGGAAATATGTATAGAAAAATTGCACCTGTTTAACATATATTGATTTACTTGCCATCTAGAGGAGGGGGTAGTGGGAAGGGAGGGAAAAATTTGCAACACAAGGTTTTACAAGGGTGAATGGTGAAAATTATTTATGCATATGTTTTCAAAATAAAAAGCTTTAATAAAACATATCTTTAAAATGTTCATTATGACATGGCTCTCTTCAACAATGAGATGAACCAAATCAGTTCCATTTGTTCAATAATGAAGAGAATCTGCGAAAGGACACTGGGAAATGAGTGTGAACCACTACATAGAATTTCCATAGAATTTTTTTGTCCGCTTGCAGTTTTTATTTCATTCTCAAGGTTAATTTTACCTTATCTCCAAGTCCATTTTTTATTGTAAAGCAAAATAATTGTATGAATATGTATATATTTATTGTATTTAACATATGCTTTAACATATTTAATATGTATTGATCTACCTGCCATATAGGGGAGGGGATGGGGAGAGAGAGGGGAAAAGTTGGAACAGAAGGTTTTGCAAGGGTCGATGCTGAGAAATTACCCATGCGTATATCTTGTAAATAAAAAGCTATAATAATAATAAAAAGAAAGCACAGAGGGAGCAGAAAAAAACAAAAAGAAAAATGTTCATCATAAGCATCTCTAAGTATCTCCTAGCAACTAGGAGAGACAAATATTTAGTTTCTGCTGGGTTCTCTGGGTCATTCAATCAATAAACACTTATTTAGCTCCTACTATTGTTAAGTATTATGCTAAGCATTTGGGATACAAAGAAACTTGCTGAGGAGAGTGTAGCCCACTGTGTAGTGAGTCAATTAAGGAATTGTAAAAAGATTGCCTTACTTCAGTGAGAGCCCAGATGAGATTATGTATCACAGATTTATAGGAGATCCAGTCAGAGCAGTTATATAATTTCTTTCAGTTTCACTTAACATCATGTAAATTGGATTGAAGGCAGTAATCCAAGGCTACAACTTGACTGGGCAAAATTGGTAATGTTATAAGGGCCCAAGAATGAGTAGGTCATTGGAAAATAAAAAGTTGAGGAATAGAGATGGTTATTTAAGAGAATATTAATATGAATGTTGACACCCCCCTACTATGAGAGCAGAAGTTGAGAAGAAGAGAGAGTTTATGAGCCAAGCATTGAACTCATTGAGGAAAGGAGAGTGTTCTAGAGGTTAATAGACAACTACCAGAATTTTGATGGATTAAATGTCCTTCAAAGGAAGACAGTGATGGTAGTAGTGGAAATCCTGGAAGTGGAAGTGGAATCAATGGGGAGCAAAGATTATTCTAGCTTCCCAACCTAGACCAGTAGGGAGAAAGGGGACTATGAGTAAAAGTGCAGCCAAGTGCTGGAAAGGGTGGCTGTGTCATCAGAACTAGAAGATGGATGGAGTTGCAAGGGAAAGATTTAAGATGAAAGAAAATTTGTTACCTGGAGATTACATTACAGAGAGAGTGTAATATTAATTTGGAAAGAAGGTTTGATGTCCATCTTAGGGCTTTTGGAGAGGAATTGATCAGTGTTTGGGTTTTTCTAGATTCAGAGAAGAGATTCAGAATCACTAAATGTTTGAACTTGGAAGTGACTTCAAGGTCCATTTGGTCTCATTTCTTGAAAGGCTCCTAAGCTTCCCCAATAAGATTTGGAGAACCTTATTGGTTCTGAAGGCTTTTGTACAATTCTAATTTTAAGGAAAATTTTCCCCTTCCCGTTTGGATTTGAATTAAGCCTTTCTGAGGCTCTTTCCCATTGCCCATAGTTCCATCTTTCTTTTGTGGCCTTGAAAATAAGTCTACTCTCTTTTCCATGTTACAGTCCTTTAGGGGCTATCTCAGGGGGATAATAAATAATCTTTGCCCGATAGTGAACTACCACATTGCTCAAGAATAATGAAGACTCTCTTCAGAGTTAGGGGACCCAGGTGTGATGTTGCCAAGTGTTTTTTATGGTCAGTAACAGTACAGCTTCCTGTACTCCAGTAATTTCCAGGCTAGTTGGGGAGAGAGGATGCACATACTTTAAACCCATCTTCTTAAACTGTGGCCTGTGACTCTATATGGAGTTTCATAAGTAAATGTGAAATTGGGATTTATTATCAATAAATGTTTTGTTTGTATATCTATTTCGTATACCTATATACTCCAGGATCCTGTAAAAATTTCTCCAACAAAAAGGGCTCATGAGGAGAAAAAGTTTAAGAAGTCCTGCTTTAAAAGATAATTAGCAGCACAGTGTACTTATATAAGTCCTAAAGGAACACTAGAATGGGTGGTAAATATTCTGAGAATCTCAGAGGAGGCAAAAGAGAACTTCCTACTTGGTAAGTCAGTAGAGACTTCATGGAAAAGATAAGAAATAAATTGGACTTTTTAAAAGATCAGTTAGGAGATTCTTTTTTAAAAATAACTCTTTATTTTTCAAAATACATGCAAAGATAGTTTGTAAAACTATCCCTTGTAAAACTTTGTGTTCCAAATTTTTTCCCTCCCTCCTCTCCTTCCTTCTCCCCTAGACAGCAAGTAATCCAATATAGATTAAACATGTGCAATTCTTCTAAACATATTTCCACAATTCTCATCCTGCACAAGAAAAATCAGACCAAAAAGGGAAAAAATGAGAAAAATACAAGCAAGCAAACAACAACAACAAACAACAACAACAACAAAGGTTGTGGTACTATGTGATGCTATGTTGTGATCCACACTCAGTCCCCATAGTCCTTTCTGTGGATACAGATGGCTCTCTCCATCACAATCTATTGAAGTTTCCCTGAATGATCTCATTGCTGAAAAAGAGCCAACTCCATCCCAGTTGATCATCACATAATCTTGTAAATTGTACATAGACAATACCACATTCTACTCAATAATATATATAATCTGTGCACAATGATCTCCTAGTTCTGCTCATTTCACTCAGCATCAGTTCATGTAAGTCTCTCCAGGCCCCTCTGAAATCATCCTGCTGGTTGTTTCTCACAGAACAATCATATTCCATAACATTCATAAACCATAAGTTATTCAGCCATTCCCCAACGATGGGTATCCACTCAGTTTCCAGTTTCTTGCCACTACAAAAAAGCTGCCACAAACACTTGCACATGTGGGTCCTTTTCCTTTTTTATGATCTCTTTGGAATACAGACCCAAAAGGGACACTGCTGGATCGAAGGGTACGAACAGAAATTTGGGCATGTTTCCAAATTGCTCTCCAGAATGGCTAGATTAGTTCACAATGAGTTGGACTTTTTTTTTCTAAGGCAATTGGGGTTAAGTGACTTGCCTAAGGTCACACAGCTAGGAAGGATTAAGTATTTGAGGCTGCATTTGAACTCAGGGGCTGGTACTCTATCCACTACACCACCTAGCTGCCTCAATGAGCTGGACTTTTAAAGATGGAAAAGATTATGGTAGGTGGAAAAGAAACACTATTGACATTCCCAGCAGGGAAAATTGGGGCTAGTATCTGGGACCAGTAAGAACAGTCTGATTTGAGCCAAGGGGTCACAGAGGAGAATGTTGAGAGAGAAGGTTGGAAAGGTAGTTTGGGGTCAGAGTGCCAACTTAGGAGTGTGAAATCGATGACAAGGGAATGCTGCTGAAGGTCTCAGAGAAGTGGAGGGTCTCTGGTCATTAGAGCAGAGTGCTCCCAGCTCCTTGGATGATGTTTCCTCAGTCAGTTACTAAAGAAGGACAGAAAATCATCATGAAAACTGCTTCTCTGTCACGGGACTGTTAGGAATGTAGAATCTGTGGCAATCAAATGACATAGGTCAGACAAATGGGACCCTTAAATCATCCCTAAAAATCCCTGCCAGCTTAGAAAACCACACATTAGCATTATCTATGTTCTGTTGTGTTTTTATTTATTTTCTTAAATATTTAGATTTTACTCTTTAACTATCACTCTATTAAATGGATTACAGTTACATAATCAATTACATTTTAATCTGGCTTGGGTCACACTCAGAAGTGTTGCTGGTTTGCTCTGACTTGGGTGATCAGAGTTATACCCTGCCTTGAAGAATCTGGAAAGAAGACCGGGTTTTCTTTATGAATAATAATAATAATTTAGGAATGATAATTGTGCTACAGATAGAATCAGTAGAGTTGTAAGAAGTCATGAAAACTAATTTCGAATCCAAATCCCTGTCTTATCTGTGTATCACTGGACACACCAAATAAGGATAATAACATCTTTCCTAACTGTGTGGTTGAGAGGAAAGTGCTTTGGGAGCCCAAAGAATTAGAGAAATGTGAACTCTGCTTTAGCCATGTACTGAACATTTATTAGTTAGAGGAGTATCTTTCAAAGACCTGTGCAAACTCAGGAAAATCAATCACAAACCACTTATCCTAATAAGCTCTTAATTACAGGTGTCAGAGCCTATGTGATCTGTTGGGATAAAAAGAAAGGTAAAAAGTCTGTGCTCTCCAAGAACTCAGTCTAATGTGGGGACACTCCTAGGCTGCTGTTTGCTTACCTGTAAAGTGAGGTGTTTGGATGAGATGATTTTTAGAACCCCAGAGTCCTTCTGGTCCTAAAGAGTCCACTTCTCTTCCCCAATAGAATCATTTTTGGACCTGCCCTGCCCCCAGTGTGGTATTATTTGGGGCAGAAGCAGAGTGACTGGCACGGGCATCAAGTCTGGCTGGGTGCCCTCCAAGAAAGATTCCTTGTGCCAGTGCTGAAGTGTCTTAAGGAAGCTGCTTTGCTGGAAGCTGCCAGATTCAGGGGATGTGATCCCAACTTGGGAGGAAGGTTTGCTGCTCTCTTTTCTCTCTGACTCTCTCAGATCCACACAGAGAGCAGAATTGGGCTTAATAATAATAATAATGCCTTGTGCTTATATGGTAGAGAATTTGCACTGTAAAACCTGGGAGAATTTATAGCCTAGCATTAAGTCACTCTCTCATTAGGTTCAAGCTGGAGAGCTGAGGTTCTGCTTGTACTGGTACCAAGCTCTTTACTAAGCTCTTCACAGCCAGCTGATATGGTGAATAGATCCCTGGGCCTGGAATCAGGAAGACCTGATTTCAATCTAGCCTCAGACATTTAGTAGTTGTGTGCTCTTGGGCAAGTCATTGACTCTCTACCTGCCTCAGTTTTCACAACTATCAAATAGCACTTCAAGGGTTTGTGGATCAAATGAGACCATATTTACAAGCGCTTAGCAGAATGCCTTGCAATATAAATGGTGCTATATGTAAAAACATTTATTGGATGCATTAATATTTCATGTTGAGTGAAGGGGACCATGCCATGGAGAGACCAGCTGAATTGGATGCTCATCTATGTCAGGTTAACCAGCGGTCACTATAATTGTTAAGCCATCAATTGCATGGCCTGATGTTGGTTGGCAGATCATCCAATGACAGGATGCCTAAGAGAAGTCATCCTTCTCTCTACCTTTCCAAGTTGAGAAGAAGGAAGGGGGCATTACTCTGAAGCTGAAAAGTATCTACTGTGGCTCCAGATCAGCTTATGCTCTGGGACCCTCAGACTCTAAGGAGATTAGATTTGTGGGTCTACTTGGCTCTGGAGGCCAGCATTAAGGTTCAGTGAGGAACCACTGAGACAGATTTAAGCTCAATGTAAGGAAACCCTCTTAACAGTCTGAACTGCCGGAAGTGGAGTGGGCTGCCTGGCTCTGGTGAGAGTGAAGTCCCCACTGGAGATTTTGAAAAAGGATCCCTTCTCAAGGATGTGAGATAGGGGATTTCTGTTAAACTGTGGGTTGGGCTGTGGTCCTGTAGAACTCTGAGCTTCTGTGATTCTCATAAATGACTGGGGGCAGGGATAAGGAGTTTCCTAGATAAGGGGTTTCCTACCTTCTGAGGACCATCTGGTACATCAGTAAATGCACGAGAGGATATAGAGCTGACTGGTAACAAGACCCTAGAGAAAGCACCAGGAGAAGCAGAAATGACATCAGAGAGTGAGAGCAAGAAAGAAAAAAAAAGAGGAGGTAAAGGGAAGAAGGATGGGGAAGCACAAGAAGAGGCTTGGCAAGCAGCAGCTGCAGCCCTTGAGGACCATCTGGGGCCAGACACAGAGGCAGTGGCAGGCATTTGGACCAATGGAGCCAAGCATGGGGATGAATATCATTAGCAAGAGATGGGGACGGGACAGCTTGTCAGGAACTGAAGATAAATAGAAGAACAGAAGCTTCTGCTTACGAAAAGTGTTTAGTCCCCTAGAAATAATAGTGACTCCAATGGCAAACTCAAACTCTTACAAAGCAGGCGTTCATTTCCCTCTGGGTTACAATTCTGATTCACTGGATGGTTCACCCCCAAGCCTCCCTTGCCTTCTTCCCTCCTGGTCTGGATTTTCTTATCCTGGAATACCCTTAGGTTGGGCTTTCCCCCTTCTCTCATAAGTTTTCATTTTGTGGCTGGATGTAAGTCAGCCATGTTTTGTTGCCCTCCCGGTTATGTTTCTGTCACTATGCCCACAGAATGGGCATCTTCTCTCCACTCCCCCTGATTTTATATGTTGTCTTCCTTCAGTGTTAAGCCCCTGTCTTTCCTGATATTGATAGCCCAGAACTTAGCTCAGAGTCAATAGAAAATTAAGATCTCAAAAGCGAGAGCTTGTCTTCTTGCCTTGTTGCCAGCAGGACAGGGAAGGTAGATACAATGAAAGCAAAAGTACTAAGGTGTTGAATTTAATCGGGCTCCCCCAAAGTTTGCCCAACAAGTTTTACTTGCTGAACTTGCTCACAGAAGGAAGGTCAGGATCACAGAGAAGTCATGGTATTTTCTGTCCAACGCATTCTTTTCTGGGCAGTCCCAGACAGGGTGGGACGAGGCATGTTGTTCACAAGTCCAGCAATGAGCAGTTATTTAAGTGTCTATTATATGGCGGCACCTTTCTATTCATGATATTTTAGATCACATTTGTTTACACTTCAAGATTTACAAAGAACTTTTCACACAATAACCTTGTTAGATAGGTAATGCAAGTAGGAACGCCCCCATTTGGTCATGGGGAAACTGAAAGATTCATCAACATGTCCATTATGATTCATCTCTGTTAAGGAATACTTACTTTGGAGAACACTCATGGACCTGGTGTGACGGAGAGAGTACTGGCCCAGGAGTCAGAGAACCTGAGCTCGTATTTCTGCCTCTGGGACTTTGGACAGGTTACTGAGTCTCAATTTCCTCATCTGTAAAATGGATAACATTTGGGGCTTGGTGAACCAAAGAGAATATCTACTGGAAGTGTGATGTCAATCAATGTAAAGTGTTGTTCTGTGGGTAGACAGCAGTGATATGGTAGAAGAAGCCCTAGATGTGCCTCTAAGATGACATGAAGATTAGTTGAAAAAATGGGGGTGGTTAGCTCAAAGAAGAGACGATGAGGAGTGGGAACTAAAGGATGGCTTTCTTTCAAGCATCTACAGTCATCATGTGGAAGTGGGATCCAGTTTATTCTTTTTAGCTCCTGAGGACAGAAAGAGGATCAATTGATAGAACTCGCAGGGAAGCACATTTTGGTTTGATAATAAGGAAAACATTTCCAAATAGAGTTATTATCCAAAAGTAAGATGGCTTGCTTCAGGAAGTATTGGGCTCTTCATGAGAGGAAATCAAATGTGGACAGAATGAACAATTGCTAGAGATTTTTTCAGTTAGGTTTGATGTAATGGCCTTTGAAATTTGCAAGAAAAAGAGCTATTCTCCAAATGGTAAATAGTCAAAGGATATGAACAGGCACTTATCAGAGGAAGAAATCAAAGCTATCAATAATCATATGAAAAAATGAGTTAAGCTATTAATAATCAAGAAAATAGAAATTCAAACAATTCTTAAGTGACACTAAACCTCCAAAGCCATTGAACTGGGCAATATTATTACTAGGTGTAGATCCCAAAAGACTAAAGAAAAAGAGACCTATATGAACAAAAATATTTACAGTAGTTTGGTTTGCCAAGAATTGGAAACAGAGGAGATACCCATCACCTGGAGAAAAACTGAACAAGATATAGTAAGTGCTATAAAATGAGAAAAATCTGAAAAGACCTCTATGAACTGGTGCAAAATGAAGTAAGCAGAATCAGGCAACTCACACAGGGTGAGCACTCACAGTAGTTGGGAAAAGCAATATGAGGACACTCTCAAAGTATCTCTTAAAAACTTTGGAATAAATTGTATTATATGGGAGACATTGGTGCAGGACCTCCCAGCATGGCATGACCTCATCAGAGAAGGTGCTTGTGCTCTATGAGCAAAGCAGAATTGAATTAGCCCAAAATTAACATGAAATATGCAAAATTAGAGAAGCTTCCCGAAATGAACTATTTGTTTTATGACCTATGGCAAAATATTCTGAGCTCAGATTGGTCTGATCAGCCACAATTAGACATACTGTAACTCAACTCTAACATAGTGATGTCATTTTGATCCTCTTCAAAAATGAAGGACAACAGTTATAAGAAATGATAAAGGAGATGATTTCAGAAAAACCTGGGAAGGCTTCCATGAACTGATGCAAAATTAAGTGAGCAGAACCAGGGAACCAATAATGTGATATCATCAATATCGTAATGATATTCAACTTTAAAAGAGTTAAGAGTTAACACAATGACTAACCAAGTCATGTTTCTCAAGAAGTCATGAAGAAACCTGATATGCACTTCCAAATAAAGAGCTTATGGAATTCAAACTGAAATGTCTTTCCTTTCCTTCCTTCCTTTCTCCCTCCCTCCTTCCCTTTCTCCCTTTCTTCCTTCCTTGCCTCCCATTTTTTTGTTATTGGCAAGTTTAATAATAATGCACTCTCTGCCATTATTCAATCATGAATACAAATATTAAATAGCACAGAACCAAGCACAGGTCTTCTTCCAAGATGATATAGACATGTTAAAATCAATTTTGGGGGGGGCAGTTAGGTGATGCAGTAGATAGAATACTGGTTCTGGAGTCGATCCCTGCCTCCCTGGCCAGAAGGTCACCTCTGAAGTACCAGGGTCAGTTTTGGTGCCATATTTGAAGAAGACATAGACATGCTTGAGTCTGTTTAGAAGGAACTAAATTGGAATATTGAGGGCACTAGAGAGAACATACCAGACACGGGTTCCCTGAAGGAATGGTGCATGTTTGGTCTGGAGGAGGAAGTACCACTTGCCCAGCCCCAAATAAGGAAATACTCTTGTAACAATGTGTCCTATAGCACCATTAGGTGTGGGCTAACTCACAGCTGCTAGATTCTCTCTCAGTGAAGTACTTCAAGACTTAAAAAGATCCAAATTACATTGGAGCTTATTAGTTTCAGCTCAGCCTTCTAAGTCTGTCGAGATCTTTTTGGATTCTGATATAACCAGCATGCTAGCTTTGCTTCCCAGTTTTGTGTCATTTGCAAATTTAATAATAATGCACACTATCTAATCATGAATACAGATATTAAACAAACAACATAGATCTTCTTCAAAGATGACATAGAGATGTTAAAATCAATTCTTTTGGGACAGCTAAATGGTGCAGTAGATAGAGCACTGGTTCTGGAATCAGAATAACTTAAATTCAAATCTGGCCTCAGACGCTTACTAGCTGTGTGACCCTGGGCAATTCACTTAATCCCACTGCAGAAACAAACAAAAAGATTCTTTAGGTTAGTTCACGCAAATAGTACTAACTTCACCAAATGGTGGTGTCAAATCTCTCCCTTTCCCCCAAGAATATTATTTGTAAAATTCTTTGCTAAAGTCTAGGAGAATAATAATTACAGTATTCTCATGATCTCGTGAGATCATGATCTCACTTAGTTACTCTGTCATAAAAGGAAATAAAAGTGTGATTTGGTCTGCCCCTTTAACCTGATGATGGCTATTTCTCATCAATAGTTATTTTTCTAGAGGCTTACCAATTATCCTTTTAATCAGATATTCTAAATTTTTGCCAGAATTCAGTCCATCAAATTAAGCAAAAGCAAAGGCAAGTCAAACTCTGTCTTAATGGGTTCCATTCTCTTGCCTTTGTGGAAGTAGGGACAACTTCGGCATTTCCCTGATGCTTTGTACGCCTTCCATTTTCCATGATCTTTCACAGATCATTGACAATAGTTCAGCAATCACACCCACTAGTTCTTGCAGTATCGTGGGATGCAGTTCATCTGGTTTTAGTGACGTGAATTCATCATGGATCGCTAAGTGCTCTCTTTGCTATCTCCTTGCCTATCATGCCAATCAGTGCCATGACTTATGTTTATTCTTTCTATTCCAAAACTCATTGGCAATGAAAACAGAAGAGTTGAACTTTTCTGTCTTCTTTCTTGGATCAGTTGTAATTCATTCATTCAGAACTAATGTCTTCTTCTTTAATTCTTTTCTTTCTCCACAAATAGCAAAACACAACCCTCTCTTTTTTGTTATAATTGCTTCTGCTCATCAGCCTCTGCTCATTTTGACCTTCAGCATCCCTGATACTCTTCTTTCAGGATTCCACCATGTTTTGTATTCATCCTGATACATGACCTTGCTTCCATCTTCTGTATGACATGCTAGTTGCTAAGTTTTGCATGGATCCATACTAGACAAATCTCCCTTTTCCTCTTTATTGGAATTTTTTTCTTTGTATTCTCAGAATTGAGAGCTTCTAATCGCACCTGGGATAACTTTTTTTTTTTTTTTTTTATAAAATTTTAGTTCATATGAGCAGAACCAGAAGATCACTGTACACTTCAACAACAATACTGTATAAGGATGTATTCTGATGGAAGTGGAAATCTTCAACATAAAGAAAAACCAACTCACTTCCAGTTGATCAATGATGGACAGAGGTAGCTACACCCAGAGAAGAAACACTGGGAAGTGAATGTAAATTGTTAGCACTAATATCTGTCTGCCCAGGTTGCATGTACCTTCGGAATCTAATGTTTATTGTGCAACAAGAAAATGATATTCACACACATGTATTGTACCTAGACTATATTGTAACACATGTAAAATGTATGGGATTGCCTGTCATCGGGAGGGAGGGGGGGATAATTTGGAAAAATGAATACAAGGGATAATATTATAAAAATATAATAAATAAAATAATAATAAAAATAAAAATAAATAAAAATAATATTATAAAAATATAATAAATAAAAAATTATTAAGTAAAAAAAAAAAAAAAAAGAAAGAAAAAAAAATTTTAGTTCATGGGATCTTATTTACCCTTTCTTGAAACCCTGCGAAATCTGCTCTGCTAAAATCTAATGAGCATGGAGACTTAATTTTGTTTTTGTTTTTCTTTTATTATTACTGCCCAAGGTTTCCATTATATCCACCCCACACCACATAATATTTCATCATAAATAACTGATACTTTTCCATCTGTAAAATCATCTCAATTTCCTTTTCAAAACCCAATGGAACACTTTCCTATCTTTCCTGCCCTTTGTTCTGCCTCAGGGTGTTTCCAAGCCCAGACAGAGAGCAGAGATAGGAGCAGACAGAGGTATTGAAAACATATGGAGAATTCCAACATTGTTCTTGCAAGTTCCAGCGAGCCCAGGCTAGGGAGGCTTCCAGTTGTGGGGGAAGTTCATGTCAAGAGATAATTTGGATTAGTTTTTTGGTTCAGTTTCCTAACCAAGTTTAGAAGTACTTTAAACTTTCTTGGACACAGTGTGCAACACACCCAGCATGCTTTGTTCCATCACTTAAGGCCAAATTCAGGTGAATATGGAACCTTCATCATCATTGTTGTCATCCCCATCAATAACAGAAAGATTTAGATTGTTATGCAACCAACAGGGAAGTTACTTTTCATATTTCTCTACTATTTCATCCTCAATTAAAAAACCTCATTGTGGCATAGAGGGGACTCTGTTCTTGAGTATCGTGCCAAGGCGTTGCTAACTCTGTCAGTCTAGAAAGAACTGGAGGTCAGGTCATTGACAAGGAAGGGAATAAATATTTAATAAGCACTTATTATGTGTTAGGCATTGGGCTGAGCGCTTTACAAATATTATCTTGGATTGTATATTGAACAAACAAATAGCTTAGCCAAAAGCAGAGTGATTTTCTACCAGACTGTCCAGTTGGGGTGAATTTTTCAGGTTGTAGCATTTTTCAGATTCTAGGCTTTGTTAGGATGGAAGGTCGAGTGAGAGGGCAATTATATCACTATATAGTGATAGAAAAAAGACCTGCATCAATAAAGACACAGATCCTTGAAGTATTTAAAGAAGTATTCATTATTTCATAAGTGCCATAAGACTTTCCTTATCCAGGATTATCTAGCAAGTTATCAACTGCCCAGAATACAAATGAAAATTACAAAGTCAGGCTAGATAGTGCAGTGGTTAGAGAACTGGGCTTGGAATCAGAAAGATTCAGCTGCATGAATTCAAATCTGACTTCAGACACTTACTAGCTGTGTGATTCCGGACAAGTCACTTGATCTCAGTCTTAACCTCTGTCAATCAGTTTTCTCATGTGTGAAATGGAACTGATTATAGCACCTACTTCCTAGGGTTGTTTTGAAGGTAAAATGGGATAATATTTGTAAAGCACTGTCTAAATTTATATAAAATATAAAAATGTTTTATATATACACATGTATACTTACATTGTTCTCTCCACTTAGTGATATCTTCCTAGTCTTTCTTTGATTCTCCTCTTTTTCCACAAATAGCAAAACCAACCCCTTCTTTTTTTTTTTTTTGGTTCTTCTCATCGGCCCATTTTGACCTTCATCATGCTTTGATTTCAACTTCTGTACCATGCGAATCAGCTGGTAAATTATATGTTTATATACCTATTAGAAATAATAAACAAATATTCAAAATATAAATATATAATTGCTATTGTTATTAAGTTGACTGAGGAAGAAGGCAGAAAACCTATAAAAATTACACATTATTGTCATCTCCATTTAGTAGATGGGAAGATAAATCAATGAATAATTAAGAAACTCATCTAAGGTATTATAAAAGAATTAGAGGATATCAGAGTGGGGAAGGACCTTGAAGATCAGGGATTTGAGAGTTAAAGGGGAACTAGTGTCTAGTAGGTTAATACTTTCAGTTTACATTTGAAGAAATATAGGCTGAGTTCATGTGTCAGAGGCTGGGATTAAAATGTAAAGTCCAGCCTTCACAGTGATCAGCTGGAGAAAGGATCAGCCATCCCACTAACTGCCAACTAACTTTGACTTTTACAGGCAAGGCTAAAGCAACAAGGCTCCCCGAAGGAGAGACAGGTAACTAAATCATCATTAGACCATCATCTCTCCTGAGAACCTGATGGAGACAGTTGGGGGCCTTGAACCCAGAAACCTGCTTACGCCCAGCCCCCCCCAGGGTCATCACTGAGGGGAGAGATATTGTGGAAAAGAGACCCAGCTTCCTCATCACCACAATCAGTGACTGCTGACCAACTGCCACTGATTGGCAGATAAGGACAATAGTCTGTGGAGGTGCAGCACTCCCCAAGCTGCTGGTCCTGCTTCTAGGGTAGTCTTCATATCCCTCTACGGGGAGGCAGCCTATGGAGAAGGGCCCAGCCGGCTCTGCTGACTGACTCTCAGTTATTTGTCACCCACAGGCAGACAAGCCACTTAGTTGAGGCAGCAAGTAGGGCACCTCAGGGGAGAGTCAGGAGGCAGCATGAACTAGGCAAATCAGATACTCTCAGCACCACCTTGACCATACCATCTCCCTTCAGACCCTGATGGAGCCTGGACCAAGAACTTTGGGAATAAAAATGCTTCCAGCTCAGTGCCCCCAGGGACCCACCCCTGGGGAGATGCAGCCTCAGCCTCAGCCTGGCAGCTGCTCCAGCAGGTGCTGCAACCACAGTTCCTGGAGACCCAGAGAACACGATTCCTCCCTTCTTCCTTCCCTCCCTTCTTCCCTTCCTTCCCTCACTTTCTTCCTCCCTCCCTCCTTTCTTTACCTCCCTCTCTCCTTTCCTTCCTTCCTTCCTTCCTTCCTTCCTTCCTTCCTTCCTTCCTTCCTTCCTTCCTTCCTTCCTTCCTTCCTTCCTTCCTTCCTTCCTTCCTTCCTTCCTTCCTTCCTTCCTTCCTTCCTTCCTTCCTTCCTTCCTTCCTTCCTTCCTATATTGACATACTATGTTACAATCACATTACAGTCCAGCTGTGGCTGATCAGACCAATGTGATTTTGGAATGCTTTGTCACAGATCAGACACAAATAGTTCCTATGAATATTTGAGGTGTATTCTCTGACTTTGTGGTGCATCCTAGGTTTTTTTTTTTTAAATTCAATTCTGCGTTGCTCATAGAGCACATTGCTTTCTCTGATGAGAGCACACCATGCTGGATGGTCCTTTGCCAGTATCTTCCATATCATGGAAGTATCTGCTTCATCATAAAATTCCCTGCTCAAAATCTAATGATTCCTTAAAAAAGCTCCTTTTGATGTCTAAAGTGGTCATGAGGAGTCCCTCCCTTACACAAGTAATTCAATATAGGCTTAAATATTTGCAATTCTTCTAAACATATTTCCACATTTATCATGCTGCGCAAGAAACATCAGATCAAAGGGGGAAAAATGAGAAAGAAAGAAAAAAAAACCCAAGCAAACAAACAACCAAAAAAGATGAAACTATTATGTTGTGATACACATTCAGTCCCCATAGTCCTCTCTCTAGATGCAAATGGTTCTCTCCATCACAGATTTATTGTTTTGCCCTGCATGACCTCATTGTTGAAAAGAGCCAAGTCCATCAGAGCTGATCATCACATAATCTTGTTTCTGTGTACAATGTTCTCTGAAAACAACAACACAATCCCAAAAGATCTTGAGCCTAAATCTTCTAGACTCTGATGTCAGCTCTCTAATCACTATGTCATGTGTCATTCTTCATTTTTCCCTCGTCAAAAATGCAATAATGTTTTCAGCTTCAAAAGTTTATCTCAAAATACAATCACTTTGTTGTTGTTCAGTCATGTCCAACTCTTCATGACCCCAGGGACCACAGAACTCCAGACCTTTCTGTCCTCCACTATCTCTCAGTCCAAGTTGACAATCATTGTTTGCATGACATTATCTGTCCATCTCAACAGACAAGTCATTCAGATGGAGAAAGACCAGATGTATCATATCTCCCCCACTCCAATCTATCTTCTTACAATGATGATCTTCCTAAAAAAACATAGGTCTGATCATTTCCTCCCTTTCCCTTCCTTCTTTCTTCTTCCTCCTTTATCCAAATTCAATAAACTCTAGCAACCCCCTGTTAACTTCAGAATCAAATATAAAATCCTTTGCTTGGCTTTAAAAGCCCTTCACAACCTGGCTCTGCCTTCCTTTCCTTGCACTTTATTCTTTCCCACATATCCTACAGTTCATCCATCTTATTCTAGCTGTTCCTCATTATATAACACTTTCTTCCAACTCCATACTGTTTACTGTTGTCCCTCATTCCTGGCAATACTCTCTCCCCTTACTTCTGCCTCCCGGTTTCCTGGCTTGATCAAGACTCAGGTCAAAAACTTACATGAACCGATACTAAGTGAAGTGAGTAGAACCAGAGAACATTGTACACAGAAACAAGATTATGTCATGACCAACTCTGATGGACTTGGCCTTTGTCAACAATGAGGTGATTGAGACCAATTCTAATAGACTAGTGATGGAGAGAACCATCTGCATTCAGAGAATGATTATAGGGACTGAATGTGGATGGATAACAACATGGTATTTTCACTTTTTGTTGTTGTTGTTTGCTTGTTTTTTTTTTTTCTTTCTTATTTTTCCCCCTTTCATCTGATTTTTCTCATGATAAATGTGGAATATATATATATATAAGAATTGCACACGTTTAACCTATATTGGATTACTTACTGTCTAGGGGAGAGTAGAGAAGGAGAAAAATTTGAAACACAAGATTTTGCAAAGGTGAATGATGAAAACTATCATTGCATATATTTTGAAAAATAAAAAGCTATTATGTAAAAAAGGAAGAAAGAAAAAAAAAGACAGCTCAAATTTCACTTTCTACAGGAACTCTTGCTGGTTCCCTCCTCTTCCTTTAACTTTTCTCTCTCTCCTGTTCCCCTTCATCTTCCCTCTTTTTCCCTTCTGCCCCTTCCTCCACTACTACTACTTTTTCTTATACTGTTTATATCCTGAATGTACACACTTTTACTTATTGGTTTCCATATTAGATTATGAACTGTGGTGTTTTTTTTTGTTTTTTTTTTTTTAACAGAGTGCTGGGTATAATCCTTAAACTGATTGATTGATTTATGAGTGTCAAGTGTATTCTTTATCCATTCATATCTATACATTTCTAAGTCTTTAAAATAAAATGAAAATTCTTTCACAAAAGGTCAAGTAATTAACAATAGATCTTTACTTTCTTCTTTTATTTGCAAGGCAAGGATTTTTAAATTAAGAAACAAATACAAAAATGTTATCCATAGTACACACTTTTCAGAAATAAGGTCATTGTATTTTTCTGGATTAGAATATGAATTTCAGGACCTTATTTGCATTTGATTTCTTTAGAGTATCCAATTTTTCAGAAACATCTACCAAATATGCACATTTGGAGAAATTTTTTTTCATAAAATAAATTTGCTTGTTCTTTAATGTTGCTACCAAGAAAAATGACAGTCATTTCTTCTTTTAGGCCAAGCACTCTTCATATTATTTTGACCTGAGAAATAATATAATCATAATCATAAAATCATAAGCATGATGCTTCATGATCATATAGAAGTATCCTATTCTCTGCTTTTGGATCATCATACAATTTGGCAAAGTTTTGCAATGTACTGTTGTTGTTGTTTTTTTTAATAAAGTTGATTACTTATAATATCTCAAAAACAACAACAACAACAAACCAAACCCCGTGTATAGCTCCTCACTCATATTTCTCCACTCAGGTAATTATCTGTGAAAAGTGAATTGCATCTAAATTGAATGAAAGAGCCACATTTTAAATTACTGCTGAGGTCCAGATCTGTGGTTCATCCCGACACTGACTGATTTCTGCCTGTGAAATGTTCAATACAATTCTCCCACATTGTATCATTCTGATTTTTAAAAGTTTGGCAATTAACAACTGGATATGTATCCCAAAAAAGATCATAAAAAGAGGGAAAAGAATTCACTTGTGCAAAAATGTTTGTAGCAACTTCTTTTATGGTGGCAAAAAAATTGAAAAATGAGTAAATGCCCATTAACTGGGGAATGGCTGAATAAGTTATGATATACAAAACTAATGGAATATTTCTATAAAAAATTATGAACAGCCTGATTTTAGAAAAGCCTATAAAGATTTACATGAACTGACTGATGATGCATGAAGCAATCGGGAAAACATTGTACACAGCAACAAGATTGTGTGATGCTCCACTAGGATAGTTCTTCTCAGTAATTCAGTGATCCGAGACAATCTTAATAAACTTTGGATGGAAAATGCCATCCACCTCCACCTATAAAAACTGAATGTAAATTAGTACACACTTTTCCCCTTCCCCTCCCTTTCTCATGGTTTTCCCCCTTTATTCTGATTTTTCTCTCCCACACATGGAAATAAGAAAAAAACAAATGTACATGTATAACCTAAAAACAAAAAAAGAAAATGAAAGAAAAAAGAAAAAAATCTGGCAATTAAACAGAAAATTCCTCTTGATGTATTATTGCGATCAATCTAGATTCATAGAGTAATAAATATTGTGGTATATCATTTTCAACAATACATTGTATTCATTTTATCAAATGATATCTGTATCTTGCCACAGGACCCAGATGGCTCTGGAGGAGAAATTAAGGTCAGTGACCTTGCACAGTCCTCCCACAGCCCTCCCTCACTTAAATCCCATTCACTTGCATGTCATGGCATCACCTCCCTGATGTCCTTGATGTCAATCTTTAACCACATCTGTTTCTTCACCCACTTGCAATCCAAAAGAGGAAGATTTTAATTTCTCAATTATTGGTTGTAAACGTCTTTAATTATCTAGGCTACTTTCAAGTGTAACCAATAGAAGAGGATTTTTTTTTTTTTTAACAAACTAATTGTGGGCAGCATCAATGTTTCTTCTATCAAATAGGACTTTTGTTATTAGCATTTTTGTAAGCAGTTTTATATGCTGCAAACAATCTTTTTTTGGGCTGTCACACACATCATTTTTGTTGATTGAAAAAATCTTATTTTTTCTGCAAAACAGCCTTTGTCTTGCCATCATATTTTACATGGAAACTTTCCAGATTTGCTTTAAATTCATTAGGTTTTACACTATATACATCTAAAATATTCATACAAACTGTGACATATGAAAAGAATAAGAGAAATAATTTCTGGGTAACCAATCATTTTATTAATTATGGCTGGTGAATAATTAACAAAAGATTTTTTTTTTTAGCTTTCTCTTGGAGGTTGCTCAGCTTATATACCCTTGGAAGAGTGAGTATTCCCAACAGGCAGAAATCAACTCTGACTGGTTGACAATGAGACAATGTATATTATAATGAGAGATGGGCCTATTCTAATGAGGGGCAAAGAGCCAATACTTTGATTATGTCACTTTTATTCCTCTCTATCCAGACAAACCTGGGAAATCTAAACCAGTGCTTCTTAAACTTTTTCAACTTGAGTGCTCTTTTCACCAGAGAAATTTTTATCCAACCCCTGGGAATATAGTATATAAAATAGGTAAGGAAATCAAATATTTACTGATAATAAATCATAAAGAAATTTATTATAAAATAATTCTTTGGTGCATGTATAATTTTACCATTTATTAAAGACAAAAGCAAATTTGCATGCGATTGAGATGGATATGTTTGTTTATTTTTACATAAAGAAATTAAATTTTGAGTGAATATTTGATACATTTTTGAAACCCCTACATTCAGATACAGAACCCCATATAGGGTCTCAACTCACAGTTTAAAAAGTTTAATCGGGATACAAGGGCACACTGCTGCCCCCAATCCAACCTTGGCTGAGTAGACACACAATAAGTAGAACACAACTTGTGGGAATTCACTTAGATTAGTTTGTCTTTTTAAGGTTTTCTACTTGGAGGGGATAAGATTTTCATTTCAATAAGGTGGTCTAGGTGGGATAAATTTTGAGGCAAAGTCAGAAATCTTTTTGAGAGATTGGATTTTGAATAAGGAAATTAATAATTGGTCATTAATATAAAAATAATTTCTCTCAAAGAATAATAAATCTGGGGCAGCTAGGTGGTGCAGTGAATAGAGCACCAGCCCTGAAATCAGGAGGTCTCAGACACTTAACAGTTCCTAGCCATATGACCCTGGGCAAGTCACTTAACCCCAATTGCCTCAGGGGAAAAATAACTTTTTTTTTTTCAGTTTATTTACTTTTTTTATTCATTTTTCCAAATTATCCCCTCCCTCCCTCCACTCCCTCCCCCCGATGACAGGTAATCCCATACATTTTACATGTGTTACAATATAACCTAGATACAATATATGTGTGTAAATACCATTTTCTTGTTGCACATTAAGTATTAGCTTCCGAAGATATAAGTAACCTGGGTAGATAGACAGTAGTGCTAACAATTTACATTCACTTCCCAGTGTTCCTTCTCTGGGTGTAGTTATTTCTGTCCATCATTGATCAACTGGAAGTGAGTTGGATCTTCTTTATGTTGAAGATTTCCACTTCCATCAGAATATCTCTTCATACAGCATTGAAGTGTACAGCGATCTTCTGGTTCTGTTCATTTCACTCAGCATCAGTTGAAGTAAGTCTCTCCAAGTCTCTCTGTATTCCTCCTGCTGGTCATTTCTTACAGAGCAATAATATTCCATAACCTTCATATACCATAATTTACCCAACCATTCTCCAATTGATGGACATCCATTCATCTTCCAGTTTCTAGCCACTACAAAAAGAGCTGCCACAAACATTTTGGCACCTATAGGTCTCTTTCCGCTCTTTAGTATTTCTTTGGGATATAATCCCAATAACAGCAATGCTGGGTCAAAGGGTATGCACAGTTTGATAACTTTTTGGGCATAGTTCCAAATTGCTCTCCAGAATGGCTGGATTCTTTCACAACTCCACCAACAATGTATCAGTGTCCCAGTTTTCCCACATCCCCTCCAACATTCATCATTATTTGTTCCTGTCATCTTAGCCAATCTGAGAGGTGTGTAGTGGTATCTCAGAGTTATCTTAATTTGCATTTCTCTGATCAGTAGTGACTTGGAACACTCTTTCATATGAGTGGAAATAGTTTCAATTTCATCATCTGAGAATTGTCTGTTCATATCCCTTGACCATTTATCAATTGGAGAATGGTTCGGTTTCTTATAAATTATGGTCAGTTCTCTATATATTTTGGAAATGAAACCTTTGTCAGAACCTTTACTTTTAAAAATATTTTCCCAATTTGTTACTTCCCTTCTAATCTTGTTTGCATTAGTATTGTTTGTACAGAAACTTTTTAGTTTGATGTAATCAAAATCTTCTATTTTGTGATCAATAATGATCTCTAGTTCTCCTCTGGTCATAAATTCCTTCCTCCTCCACAGGTCTGAGAGGTAGACTATCCTCTGTTCCTCTAATCTATTTATTATCTCCCTCTTTATGCCTAAATCATGGACCCATTTTGATCTTATCTTGGTATATGGTGTTAAGTGTGGATCCATATCTAATTTCTGCCATACTAATTTCCAGTTTTCCCAACAGTTTTTTCCAAATAATGAATTTTTATCCCTAATGTTGGTATCTTTGGGTTTGTCAAAGATTAGATTGCTATAGATGTACCCTTTTTTGTCCTTTGTATCTAATCTGTTCCACTGATCTACCGTTCTATTTCTTAGCCAGTACCAAATGGTTTTGGTGACTGCTGCTATATAATATAGCTTTAGATCAGGTACACTTAGATTACCTTCCTCTGACTTTTTTTTCATTAGTTCCCTTGCAATTCTCGACCTTTTATTCTTCCATATGAATTTTGTTGTTATTTTTTCTAGGTCATTAAAATAGTTTCTTGGGAGTCTGATTGGTATAGCACTAAATAAATAGATTAGTTTGGGGAGTATTGTCATCTTTATTATATTCACTCAGCCTATCCAAGAGCACTGAATGTCTTTCCAATTATTTAAATCTGACTTTATTTTTTTGGCAAGTATTTTGTAATTTTTCTCATATAATTCCTGACTTTTCTTTGGTAGATAGATTCCCAAATACTTTATACTCTCAACATTTGTTTGGAATGGAATTTCTCTTTGTATCTCTTGCTGTTGCATTTTGTTGGTGATATATAAAAATGCTGAGGATTTATGTGGATTTATTTTGTATCCTGCCACTTTGCTAAAATTCTGAATTATTTCTAATAGCTTGAAAAAATAACTATTTACTAACAACAACAGTGCTTGTGAATTCTGATGATAAGATTATTGGCTAAATGTAAAAGTGTGTATGAAATATTAATACTTGATACATTTTTTGTATTGAGATTAAATTTTTGTGTTTAGATTTTTGTCACATAAATTGTCACTATTGTCTTTATATCAATTTCAGCTGTCCCAGTGTATTCTCTTCAAGTCAGTCATATATTTATTCTACATAAAGAGATAAGATTTCACTTTTTTCCTAATTAAAGTTTTTTATTTTCAAAACATATGCATGGATGATTTTCAACATTCACCCTTGCAAAACCTTGGTTCCAAATTTTTTCCTTCTCTTCCCCCCCCCTTTCCCCTTACCATCTGGCAAGTAATTCAATATGTTAAGCATATGCAATTCTTCTATACATATTTCCAAAAATATCATGCTGCACAAGAAAAATCAGGTCAAAAAGGAAAAAAAATGAGAAAGAAAACAAAATGCAAGAAAACAACAACAAAAAAAGAGTGAAAATACTATGTTGTGAACCACACGCTCAATCCCCCCCACTCCACTCCTCTCTCTGGGTGTGGAAGGCGCTCTTCATCGAAGGACCATTGGACCTGGCCTGAATCATCTTGTTGATAAAAGCCATATCCATCATAATTGATCAATCATATAATCTTGTTGTTGCTTTGTATCATGATCTTTTGTTTCTGCTCATATTACTTAGTATCAGTGCATGTAAGTGTCTCAAAACCTTTCTAAAATCATCCTGCTGATAATTTCTTTTTTTTTTTCAGGTTTTATATAACTATTTTAAGATTTAAATTATAATTATTATTTATTAAAGCTTTTTATTTTCAAAACATATGCATGGATAATTTTTCAACATTAACCCTTGAAAAACCATATGTTCCAATTTTCCCTCCTTCCCCCCATTCCCTCTTCTAGATGGCAAGTAATCCAATAGATGTTAAATATGGTGAAATATATATGTGAAGTCCAAAATATGCACACATATTTATACAATTATCTCGCTGCACAAGAAAAATCAAATCAAAAAGGAAAAGATTGAGAAAGAAAATAAAATGCTAGCAAATAACAACAAAAAGAGTGAAAATGCTATGTTGTGAACCATCGTCCTCTCTCTGGATGTAGATGGCTTTCTTCATCACAAGATCATTGGAACTGGCCTCGGTCATCTCATTGTTGAAAAGAGTCACGTCCATAAGAATTGATCATCGTACAATCTTGTTGCCATGTACAATAGTCTCCTGGTTCTGCTCACTCACTCAGCATCAGTTCATGTAAGTCTCTCCAAGCTTCTCTAAAATCATCTTCTTTTAAATCATTTCTTATAGAACAATAATATTCCATAAAATTCACATAATGTAACTTATTCAGCCATTCTCCATCTGAAGGGCTTCCACACAGTTTTCAGTTTCTTGCTACTACAAAAAAGGCTGCCACAAACATTTTTGCACATGTGGATTCCTTTTCCTCCTTTATGATCTCTTTGAGTTATAAGACCAGTAGAAACACTGCTGGGCCAAAAGGTACACACAGTTTGATAGTCTTTTGGGCATGGTTTCAAATTGCTCTCCAGAATGGTTGGATTCTTTCACAACTCCACCAACAAAGTATTAGAGCCCCAGTTTTCCCACATCCCCTCCAACATTCATCATCATACGATTTCAATTTTTAAAAATGTAGACACAAATTTTATTTAATTGTTGAAAATTTCAAATAATTATCTGTAAGTATTCTTGAATTATTTCAATTTTGGAAAAGTTCTATTTTTTTGGAAGTCTTCTTATTAGATTATACTTGCCAAAGTTAGTGATATTGAGCAATCTAGCAGATATAATGGTACTTTAGTTTTGGTTGTTCAGTCCTTTTTTAGTCCTGTCCAACTCTTCATGACCCCATTTGGGGTTTTCTTGGCAAAGATACTGGAGTAGTTTTCCATTTCCTTGTCCAGCTCATTTTACAGATGAGGAAATTGAGGCAGTCAAGGGTAAATGATTTGTTGAGATTTGCTAGTATCTGAGGCTACGTTTGAACTCATGTTTTCCTGATTCTAGGTTGGTTATTCTATCCATTGAGCTGCTTGTGATGCTTTTATTTCCTTTCAGTGAATGTTTAACTTCAAACATAGCCCATCTGTGTCATGAGTCTCTATTTTTGTTTACATTCCCCATGCATGAACTTCAATTTGAATTCATTTGAGGAAACAGTATTAAATAAACAAAGTTGCATTCATCCACAATTGGTTGGAGTAATTTGCCATGTTGGTCTCACTTTTGATTTCTGTTTTTAACTTTTATTTTTTTGGGGGAAAGTGTTTATGTAAGAGTTGTCTTGCAAAATTCCCCATAATTTTGTTTGTTGTTTTGCTTATCCTGTGGCAAGTGGAGGAATTGGGGAGAAGGGGTGATGACCTGTTTTACAGCTTGGAAAAGTCTATACTGATGCATTTGATGTTCAGCATCAAATGATGAAATTGAGGAGAGTAACTGGCACCCAAAGTTGGGGTTTGGCACCAAATGTTGGGGTTCAATCATGTAAAAAAATCACAATGGCCTTTCTCTTTGTCAAAAGGTAGGTTTATTTAGCAGAGGAAATTATAGACAAAATGAAGAGGTAAAACAGAGACCAGGAGTGGTAAACATGAAATAAAATTGGGGGAGTATATAGTTACCAGGAAAGTTGTTTTAACCATTAACAATGGAAAAGACAAGATCTCCAATCAGGAAAAAGGGAAAACCCCATGAGTATACCATTAACTGGCAGGCTAAATCCATAGAAGAAGTAGCTTCTAAAATAGTTAGCTACAGAAAGGAGAAAGACAGAGGGGAGAGGGTTAGAGAGGAAAGATACTACAAGGCAGAACCCTGTGCTAGGCTAATCCAAGAGGTATTCAGCAAAGATGATATGGACCATGGACAGATTTATAGGGAAAATTTAACCTCCGAGGTTTGACATAAAGCTTTTCTGATTGGATACAGTAAAATGGGCTCCACAAGGAATGGGACTCTTAAGATTGAGCTGACCTCAATCTAAATCATTCCCTTCTTACCCTAGGGAGTAATCTTATCAGTACTTCAGACTTTCTCAGACAACCTTACCAGATCCAAGACTTCATCCTGTAAGGTTCCTCCTAATTCTAATCCTTAGTGCTCCACAGATAGTTAGCAGCTTGGTACAATGGACAGGCTATTATAAACTTGGAATCAAAAAGGGCTAGGTTCAGATTCTTCTTTTGCCTCCATTTACTCTTCTCTAAAATGGGAGGGTTGGACTCGGAGATCTCCAAGAACCTTCTAGCTCTAAAACTGTGATCCTAAGCATTTAATAAAAGCTTTTACATTTATTCAGACAGTCCAGGGCTTTCCTCAAAGCATGGTTATAGAAGCAATAGTCTCACCCTCCCCTTCCCTGGGCAATCCAACATTCTTGTTTTACAGAGGAGGAAACTGAGGACTAGAAAATGATTAGGATTTTGTAATTAGTAAGTGACAGGATTGAGGTTCATAGATTTAACTCTGGAAGGGACCTTAGTTGATCATTTTGTTAAATCTCTTTATTTGCAGATCAGGAAAATGAGGTATAGGGAGAAGAGGTGATTTATCACATAGGCCATTGATGGGCAGGCTGGGACTAGAATCTGATGGATCCTGACTTTTAGCCCAGGCACAATACTACTCAGATTGCTGTTCTACAGTTATTACAGATTTTTCTTTTTTACTCCTGTCTGCCTTGGTCTGCTGGAGCCCCAAGCTTCAAAGAGAGCCTTTCATGAGGAGTCAAAGCAGAGTTTCAATTGTCCTTCTGGGCTCTCTGCCAGTGCAATGGATCTGGACTATGCCAAATCTACAATAAGACCCTTTCTGTTCTCCTTCAATGAGGGAGGTGGGCACAGTTGGCTCATAGGCAGCACGCTCCTAAACTGTCAGCACTGGCCTGGACTCCTTTGATTTTTGGTGAACTACTAGGCTTTTCTCATGAATCCATAGTAACAACCCAATGTATTTATTTTAAGAACATTAGCAATTATGGATGCCTGGTTATGAGGCTTGGGCAAATTCTATTGGTTAAACCAATAAATGGCAGAAAGTACATGGACCTAGAACCTGAGAACCTGAGTTTGAATCTCAGAAAGTTCCTAAATAGCTATTATCTAGAAAAATTAATTTATTTAGCTTGTCAAAGCTTCAGTTTCCCTATCTCTAAAATGAAAAAAAAAATGGAACTAGATACCCTCAAAACTCCTTTTCACATCCAAACCCCCTGAGCCAATGGAAAACTGGCTTTGCTACTTAACGAGCTATGAAATGCAAACAAAGCATCTCTCCCTCTCTCAATTCTGGTGTCCTCTGATTTGTAGGATAAGGGTGAGGAATGATGGGAAGACTTAGTCAGTAGTTTCCAACTTCTTGATTGCTTTTTAATATTATACAATTTTAGCTGCTATCCCATCTCATGAAGTTCATTAGAATAAAAGGACTTTTCCCTCTGAGATCATCCAAATTTCCTGCTCTTCCCAATTCTCCCTTTTTTCCCTTCTTACTTTTCTTTCTCTATATAATCCCTCACTTCTGCTCCATTGTTCCTCTCCCTTAAAGGGCAGGCCCATAAAGTATAGCCCTTTATCCCAAATTAATTGTCCAAATAAATGCCTTTGCTTGATTTGGAGGCTGTTTGAGCCTGAATTATTTTAGAGACAATGCCATAACCTGTACCCTGGTATCTGAAAATCTTTGGTGTATCCCAACATCTCCATGATACTAGTTTTCCTATTAGTATTTGTTGTTTGAAAAAAGAAGTGACACCAAAAAGCTACTTTGAATCTGAATGATTTTGTTTTTTATGGACCACATGAGAACATAGCAAGGATCTATTATTTTGTTTGGTGGAGTGATGGAGTGGTTTGAGTTGAGGGTGGGGAACCATAATCATCAATAACTTAGTAGCTAAGCTCATGGTCACAAAGGCTAGTAAGAGTGAAGTATGAAATTTGAACTCAGGTCTTCCTGAATCCAATCCCAGAATTCTCTATTGTGCTATGATGTCTCTTTATAGATCACAAAATCACCCAGACATATTTGGAAAATACCAAAATGTTTATTTTGGAAATGTAACCTTTACTCATTAGAAGGAAAATAAGCTAAATAAGGATAAAACCAGAATGCTTGGTGTGTATATGACTTCAGAAATCACTTGCAATAAGTTTCACCCCTCTGTCACCTGTTAGTCTTTGGCTCCTAGCTTGGAGACAGTTAGAGTAGATTATCTTTAAAGTTCCTTTCCCTTTTAAATAATAGCTTTGGCTAATGAAGCCTTTGATCCCTTAGTTGGAAACTGTTTTTCTTGCTGGAGCTCACATAGCGCTCTGTACTTCTCGAATATACCTATTAGCCAGTTTTCTGTATTATAATAATTTCTGTGCCTTCTCCCTGTTGGGGACTAGATTGCGAGTTCTCAGATGAAAGAGATCCTATCATATAAATTTTGTAGCTCCCTTAGCACAATGCCTAGGAATCTATACACAGTGGGTGTTCAATAAGTGTTTGCTGAAATGAATGAATAATCCTATGATTCCTTGGTAAACCAATTTTTTTTCTGGGTCTCAGTTTCCCCATGTCTAAAATGAGAGACGTGCCCTAAGTAATCCCTGAAGTCCTTTAAATTCTTAATCCTGTGAATTTATAATTTGGGAAGACTCATATGTGGGTGGGATATTCTCCCTCCCAGTTACTATTTTATCACAGGAGAACTGAGCTTTTTTGAACTTTTGGGCACTTCTGGTGCAATGCTGGATGAACAAGGAGTCAAAGATTTGGTAAAGGAAAAGGAATAGAGAAGGGACTCCTTTCTCCCCTTCTTTTCTCTTCCAATCTCTCCAACCATCCTGAACAAACTGGGTACTGTACCATAGAGGTCAATTGTCCCTTGAATGATTTAGGAAAAAAAAAGATTTAGGAAATGATTTAGAAAAGATTGTGAAATTCATAGAAAAGGGATCACCTCATTTACTCATTCATCCAAGCCTCATACCCCAGTACTTAATAAGGTCTGCAGGAGGAGTTGTGGTCTGCCCTAAAGGAGAGAGTGTCCACACCAGTGAAATCTAGGATCTCTTGAAGTATAATGACTACATGCTAGATTGCACATGTGTGTGCACACATACATAGAAAATGAATGCCCAACAATGCAATAATTCTATGTCCCCCATTATTTTACAGAAACGAAAATCAAAGTGGAAGAAGTTGAAGTTATATGTCCATTGTCAAAAGGCTAATCAGTATTAGAGGCAGACTGGACTCAGAGGTCCTGATTTTCACTCATTTTTCTTTGCATATAACTCGTATCTATCTCATAGATAGACTGCTTTAAGGATCACATGTGATGTTTTTCTGCAAAGAGCTATGTAATACCAAGGCCCAGAAACTCTGGGTGTGTTGATCACTCCTCCCAGTACAGAAAGCCATATCAGAAGGATCTGTAATAGCATCTGATCCGAGATCCAGCTTCAAGGATCTCCAGTCACTGGAAGTTATTAAATGAACCAACGGGCAGCCAAGTGTCCCATTGTTCTCAGTGCCAATGCTAAATTGTTTAGAGGAATGTACAGCTAGCTTTCATTATTATTGTTATTGTTACTGACTGTATTCACTCCAATGGTTCTCAGATATCTTAGTAAATGTTTACTGGATTGAATTATCATCTGTCAAAGTATATTTTATTTTGCCAGCTAGGCACAGCACTAAAACCAGAGATTTGTAGAAAAATAGAGCTAAAAGGATTACAGGATTTAGAGAATATATATGCTTGTGTGCATGTGTTGGGGTAGGGGAGGTTGTGTATGGGGAGGAGGGAGGAAGAGATAGGAGGAAAGGAAAAGCTAGTAATATCCTAATTTAATGTCTTTGTTTTACAATTGAGGATATCAGTGTTCAGAAAGGGCAATGTGCAATGCTGAATTAGGAATTGTGATGCCCTAACATAACTCCTAGTACAGTTAGGATTCAAACTTCTCTTTTGCTGTAAATCCATGTTCTTTCCAAACTCTATTGCCATCACCACTGTCTCCAAACAATCCCATCCAATCCAATCCCATGAACCTTTATCAAGCTATGGGTAAGTTATTATGATGGGCAGATTCTAAGGACACAGAGGTGACTCATTGTTGCCACCCACTAGGCCTTTCCTTTCTACCTAAGGATACAACATGTCAGACAGATTAAGTCTAGATGTGATGACTTGAGGCAGAAGAGAGTAATGAAAACTAAGAATTTAAAGATACTTCCTGTAGGAGGTGGCCCACAAGTTGAACCTTGAATGACGCAAACTTTCCCTCAAAACATCACCTTGAGCTTATGTAACATTCAGAGAACATTATTTCGCTGGATTCTCACAACAACCCTGTGAAGCAGGGAGTAGAGATACTTTTGGCCCCATTTTGCAGTTGAAAAAACTAAAGTTCAGAGAGGACAAGTAGCTTGGCATGGTGACAATGATGTGATTTCCAAAGACAATGCCAAACTCGAACAAGTATCGGCAGGTTTCACCACGGGCCATGTCCTTGGGCTAGTCTTCAAGACCGACCTAACTGAGGGTGCAGAGCATGGGCTCTACTCTGGGTTGGCTCTTGGATGAAGAGTTCTGTTGGTTGACCTCATTAAAAAACCTAATGATGTCTGCAAGAGGAGTTGTGATCTGCCCTAAAGGAGAGAGTGTCCACAGCAACGAAACACTCCAGTGTTTCTCTTGAAGCATCAAAGTATGATGACTACATGGCTAGATTGCACATGTGTGCGCACATACATGCACAGAAAAGAGACTGAATGCCCTCTAGTTCGATAATCCTATGTCCTCCAGGACACTGTGATGTTAAGTCCATGTCTCACGAGGATGAGAAAGAAGCTGAAATGCAGTAGAGTGTTCTCCTTTAACAGATGGAAGAGCTTTATCAGGGGGAAATGGCAGTAAAATGGAAAGAGAGTGGACTAAGGGGCAAGATGCCATGGCTACCATCCCCAACTCTACTAATAACTAACATTGTGACTCTGGGCCATTGCCTCATCTCTAAAATGTGAGGATAACACCCTGAATGGGCAAAGGGCTAGAGTGAATCAATTGCTGAGGTTCTTGACATCTCTGAGATAAATGGGATTTAAAATTTAGTTAACTCTTAGAATGTCTATAAATAAAGGTTAAACCATCAGCAGAGAGTGTGAAGAGGGGCTTTGACCCAAGGTTCTTAGAATCTGATGCAGCCGACCAACATTGCTTTCTCATGTGGTTTGGGGGGAGTCAAAGATGACACCAGATTTTCCTATGAATATCTCAATGTTCAAGTTTGTGCCTAAATGTGGTCAAGAAGGCATCTGGTGATGAGATATGCTTGAAGAGGAGGGAAATGGCCCACTCCCCTATACCTACTCCTGTAAAACTCTGAGGTTCCCACCAGACTGAGTAATGATCAAAAAATAGAATAAGATACTACAGGAAGTTACTCCTACTCCAGAAACCCCAAAGAAATCAGCCAGAAGTCTGAAGGCAATAGAAAAAAGCCACAACTGCCAACAAAGGTGACAACACAAGGGAGTCTTCTGATGCTTCCAGAGATGGTAGTGAAACATGTAGCTTGGAAGCCTGTATCTGGAGACACTGTGAACAAAAGACTCTACTCCAACATCCCTAGAATGGTCAAGCTACTTACTGATCTTGGAAGTGCAGTCTGATATCTCACTGCGGGAGAGTCCAGGCTCAGAAAGAGTTCTAAACATACATTACTCAACATTCAAGATCAGGGAGGTGAGGAGAGCTATGAAACTAATTCTGGAGGTCGATGTTGGCACTTACCACTTGATATTCCCTCCCAGGAAACTGAGGAGTGGTTAGATAATTGGAAGAAACAGGACAGATGAAAGAGGGAATATTCAGAGGATGAGTGGTCAGTAATGCATGGGAAAATGGAAAGAAGTCTTGCTGTGAACTTGGATTCAAGTCTCACTTCAAGGTCTAGTACCTGCATGATTCTGGGCAAGCCACCTAAGCAATTTATCAAGGAACATTTGCCTATTGCATATGGCAGAGGTGAAATAGTCCCTTCCTTCAAGGAACTTATTTCCATAGTGGGCAGACAACACATATAGAGAAGTACCGCACATGCAAGATCCATACAATGCAGACCCAAGAAGATATCCTTTGAAGGGTAGGTACTAGAAGCTAAGGGAGAAGGAAAAGACTTGTAGATTATGGGACTTGAGCTGAGTTTTGTCTAAGAGGTGGATTGAGATGTCCAGAGACAGCCAGTGTAAAGGGCAGAGACAACATCATCACTGCTTGCTGGACGTCTCTAGGTGGCCATCCGTGAGCATCTCAAACTCCACATGTCCAATGTGAAACTTATTACCTTCTCCCCTGAACTCTACCTCCCTCCAAATTTCTTTACTTTTTTTTGAAGCTATGAACAACTCCTTGTCACCTAGGTTCACAATTTCAACATTATCATCCTTTCCTCTTCCCTCTTCCTCATCACCCCTATGTAACCCCTTGACAAAGGTTCTATCACCTTGACTTGTCTTCCATTGCTCCCATTGTCTTCACTCCCAGACTACAACCCTCATTCAGACCCTTATCAGCCTGGAATCTTGGTCTCCCATCTCCCCCTTTCCAGAGCAACCTTTCCAGCTGCAAAGAAAATATTCTGTAAGTATATTTCAGATCATATAACATCTTTTCCAAGACCTTCCCTGGCTTGCTATTGTCCATAGATTAAAATACCAAACTCTTCCTGTCTTCTAGGCACTGGACATTCCTTACAAAATGGTACCAGTATACCTTATGTCCTTTCACACACTTTATGTTCTGGCCAAATTCAGCATTTTGCCTTCAGCCTCTATTCCTTTGAATAAATTGTTCCCAAGCCTGGAATGCATTCCCTCCTCACCATCACTTTTCAAGGTCCTCAAATGCCTTCAAGGCTCAGTTCATGTGCCAATATCCATGGGAGGAAGCCCTTTCCAATCTCTGTCTTCATTATTACTTGATCCCTCTTCAAATTATTTTAGAAATGCTTATTTCTTTATCTTTTTGTACCTTCTTCATAAAGAATAAGTTCTTATGTGGCTCTTTCCAGCAGCAAGGTGATTTAGGCCAGTTCCAATAATCTTGTGGTGGAGAGAGCCATCTGTATTTAGAGAGAGTCCTGTGGGGACAGAATGTGGGTGACAACATAGTATTTTCACTTTTTTATTGTTGTTTTCTTTCTTGCTTTTTTCCGTTTTGATCTGATTTTTTCTTGTGCAGCATAATTGTGGAAATATGTAGAGAAGAATTGCACATGTTTAACATATATTGAATTACTTGCTGTCTAGGGGAAGGAGTGGGGGAAGGGAGGGAGAAACAAATTTGGAACACAAGGTTTTGCAAGGGTGATTGTTGAAAATTATCTATGCATATGCTTTGAAAATAAAAACTTTTTTTTTTTTTTTTTTTTTTAAAGAGTAAGTTCTTTAAAAAAGAGCAGCTAGATGGCGCCATATTGCTGGGCCTGGAGTCAGGGAGACGCATTTTCCTGAGTTCAAATCTGACCTCAGACACTTACTACCTTGTGACTCTGAGCAAGTCACTGAACTTTTTTTTTTTTGCCTCAATTTACTCATCTGTAAAATGAGCTGGAGAAGGAAATGATAAAGCACTTCAGTATCTTTGCCATAAAAAAACCCCAAATGAAATCATGAAGACTGATTGAAAACAACGGACAACAATAACAAATTAAGAGAGCAGGAACTATTTTCCATCTTAGATTTGTAACCCCAGCAATAGGTGCCTATTGAATACTTGTTTGTTTATACTGGAAGTTTTCATATGATGTGTAACAGTGAAACCCTCCCTTCCCCCAGTCTCACACTGATGTTCTAGGATCTCTGTCTCACTGATCCAGAAACTGAAGGTGCTTTTTCTGACTGACTTTTCTTAGGTGCAAATACTGTGATTAAAAATTATTTTTGTGAATTGTGGATCAAACTAAGCTTGGATTCCATACCAAACTGAATCAAATTATTAACCATCTTTCAGATTTCAGATTGATAGCACAGTCAGACTGATAACACAGTCAGTCAATCAACTATCATTTATTAACTATTTACTACATGTCCAGCACTATGCTAAGCACTGAAAATACAAATACTAGGAGAAAGAAAGACGGTTCCTGTCCCTAAGAAGTTTATGTTTTAGTGGGAGAGGATAGCATACAAAAAGAAGATGAAAACAAGGGGAGACAGGGATACTTTGCAAAAAGGAAACATGGTAGAAAATCTTGAGGATAATAACCTGGAGAGTCTCTGAACAACAAAATTAGAAAAAAAAACCACTTATAGAAAGTAATTGTTTTTGTATTACTGTGCAAGGTTAGGAGTTAGAAAAACCTGAGCTTTTTCATGAATCTTCCACTAAATGTATAGTCCTTAGCACATTTCTTCAAGTTTCTATAAAACAAGAGGGTTGTAGGCAATAATCTCTCAAATTCCTTTCCAGTTCTTAAAAAGGATGTGATTTTATGGAATTGTCCCCTTTGCATTGAGTTATATACTCTCAGAGCAAATCCAGTGCCAAAGTCATGAATGTTACCTCTGATTCTGGGGACATAGTGAGGTGAATGACAGATGAAGAGAAAAAATCATTCTGTTGAGTTGCTATAAATATAGTATGAAGAACAATAGAATCCATGCTCTCTTCTCAAGAAGCTTTATTAATCGAGATGGGATATAAACATATTGTGAGTATATAATAAGAAAGTTATATTATGTCCCAAGGGCTAGAAAACTGTGCATTCCCTTTGACCCAGAAATACATTTACTCTGTCTGTATCCCAAAGACATCATAAAAAATGGAAAAGGACCCACATGTATGAATATATATATAGCAATTCTCTTTATGGTAGCAGAGAATTGGAAATTGAGGGGATGTCCATCAATTAAGGAAGGAATGGCTGAACAAATTATGCTATGTGGTTGTAATGGAATACTATTATCTATAAAAAATGATGAGCAGCCTGATTTCAGAAAAGCCTGGAAAAACTTATGTGAACTGATGTTGAGTGAAGTGAGCAGAACCAAGAGAACATTGTACACAGTAGCAACAACATTGGGCAGATGATCAACTTTGATATACTTTGCTCTTCTCTATAATATGATGATCCAAAACAATTCTAAAAGTCTTATGATGGAAAATGCTATCCACATCCAGAGAAAGAACTATGGAGACTGCAGCATACTATTTTCACTTTTTTTTTCATTCTTGTGGTTTATGGGGGAGTATATTTAATATGATTATACATGTATAACCCGTATCAGATTGATTCTTTTCTTGGGGAGGGGTGAGGAAAATAAGGGGGGAAAATGGAAATTAGAATCTTATAAAAGTAAATGTCAAAAACTAATAGATTTTTAAAGTGAAAAAAAATTGTTTTAGCTTCCAAAAAAAAAAAGAAAAAGAAAAAGAAAAAGAAAAGTTATGTTAAATTCAACAAGCATTTACTGAATGTCTACTGTGTTCTGGCTTTGTCATCTTCTCTTCCTACCTACTTTGCCAAGTCTTTTCTCATGGTCTTCTCCCATTCTGTTAAGACCACTATGTCCCATTCTATCTTCAGTTTCCCTTTTCCTGGATTTCTTTAGCTTTTTTTTTCCCTATTGTCCTTTCTCAGCTTTCTCCGTCAGGGAATCTTTGGAGTTCCCAGTGTCCCTTTTTTTCATGTCTAAATTTCTTCTCTTTCCTTGGACTTTCTTGTTTTTTGGACTTTTCTTATTCTCTTCAAATTCCTTTTCTGGCCTTTGGTGATTTCTCAATGTGATCTTCCTTATATATATTTTTCTCTTGAATTTTATTGTAGTTCTTTCTTTTAAATGTTTCCTATTTCTAATTTTGTCAGTAAAAACATCTTCGAGATAGTTGCCTACTCTTTGGTGATTCTTTGCTTCTCTTTGGGGCCTCCAATATGGATTACTCACTTCTTCCTTTCCTATTTTCTTCAGCAAGGTCTGATGTAATTATCCTCTACCTTTCTGAGTATTTCCCATCTTCATTACCCATTTGATTCTCCCAAAGAGTGACTCCATCCTGGTCTTGTGATTTCTTATGCTCTTATAATTTTGTTGTCTTTTATTTTTGATAAAAGCTTCTCCTAATTTTCAGTTTTCCTTATCTTATGGACTTCCTCTGGCAATGATATTTGCCATTTGCTTACAATTGCCTCTCTGTGGATGCTAATAGCTTCTATAAGCATCGATTCCCAAATCATTTCTTCTACTAAAGTGTTTCTCCAATATCTTACTAAATTGTGGAGGTGACCTTAAGTTGCTAGTAGAAGGCTCTACTAGCAGAGGACAAGCCTGGGAGATTCTAGCAAGCTGGGAAAAGCTTTAGTGATAGGATCAGTGATGGAGTACATGTCTCTAGCCTAAGGACCACCCTGCCTAAATTTGGAGATGCTTATCAGATTGGCCACAGAATGCTTAAAATTTTGGATGCATTTTTTTTTTAAGACCATCAACTAAGTGAAGGGGGAATACAGTCATTGACTGCTGAAGGTTAGTGGGACAGAAAGCTTTATCAGCTTCATTCAGTCCAACTCAGTCTTATTTCCAAGGTGATTTACAAGAATATAGAGACTGGAATGGGTTAGTGGTGTAAACATTTAACATTTGGCTTCCTGGGGGAAAAAATGAATTCCAACACACTTCAAAATTTAATCTTCATTATTTTATCAGTTTCTTAAATCTAGAAGTCCTTCAAACAAATCAATCTCTGATCATAGGTTTTGTCAGTTTCTGAGGTATAAATGCTCTTGTGAGTTAGTACAAGATGGTTCCAGGGCTGGAAGACATTCCACACCCATTCCTGTGTTCAGCCCCTTTGCAGTTTGCACAATATCCCAGGTCCACGGCTTATCTTTCTTTGTCTCATCAACTTCCTATTACTTCCAGGATCAAATATAAAATTTGATTTGACTGTTAAAACTCTATAGCTTGGACTTTCTTACCCTTCCCAAAGTTTTCTCAAACCTACTCCTCTCGATGGACTCTTTGATCTGGTGCTGATCTCCTTGCTGTTCCTCCAACAAAAACCTCCATTTCTTGACTTTGGACATTTTCACAGACTTGTAATATTTTCCCTCCCTTCTTTGCTTCCCAGAAGACTTTCCTGATCCTTCTTAATGCTAGTGCATCCCCTCTGAGATTACTCTCATTTTATATATATATTGTTTGTGCAAAGTTGTTTGCATGCATTAGACAGTGAGCTTCTTGAGAATAGAGACTTTAAAATAATATATATATATATACATACATACACACACACATATATATGTATATATATATGTATATATTATCAATTACATGTAAAAAAAATTAAATTTTTTTTTCTGAGTTCCAAATTCTATTCTTCCTGACCTCCTTACCTCCCTCAAGGGACTATTTGTTGCCTTTCTTTGTATCCCAGAAGCTTGGCACAGTGCCTACTTGATAGTATCTGCTAAATAAATGCTTGTTGATTTGACTTAACCACAGTATGGTTCTTTAGCATACTGGGCCAATCTTTAGGAATGACTGGAAAAGGGTGATCATAAATATGAGCCAAACCAAATTTCTTGCCTTCATTGATTTGAGCAAAGTTCTCAGTCTGCAATTTAACTTTGTGGCCTATTGCAATTAAAATAAAACAAAACCTCAGCTTCCCCTGGGAACTTGTAGTATTCCTATTAGTAAAATGAGCAAGGGTAAATTTTACAACTTAAATTTGTCATTTGAAGCAGGCAACATGGAAGACCTAAAGGGGCTGGTTGCCAATTTCCCTACTCTTCTTCTTGCCAGAGTGAAGTCAGGGAACCCATTTCTTCTTGGAATTCAGTTTCTTCCTTTGTAAAATGAGAGGGTTGACTTAGATAATCCCCAGAATTCAAGATCTAATTATCACCCTAGGGTCAAGGGGTATGAATTTGCTTGTATATGGCCCAGATATTATTCCACTCCCAAGAAATATCATCTTAGCTAGAAAGAAAGGAGGCTTCAACTTTAAAAATACAGCAAAGAAATTTAGGTAATTAAGCCTCCTTAGCCTCACTTTTATTTTGTTTTACCTAACTTGGTATTTCCCATAGCCAGACAGATTTCAGGTCAAATAGTGATGAAAGAGATAACAGTGCAAATACTACCTCCCACATAAAGCGCTCCTTGATGTCTCTGCTCTCCATGTCACAAATAATCTTTTTTCTGATGTCTTACTTTTCTCTTAACTGTTCCAATGTACTTATTATATAATACTGTATATTAAAATTAACCGTGTTGGTGTTTTATTGCTCAATTTAACTGGAAGTTCCCTGAGGGCAAGACCTATATCATATTTATCCTCTATATCTTTTGGGTTGCCTACCCTTACTGAATAAGAACTTAATAGATATTTATTCCAGTAGTACAAACAAAACAAAACATGTTACAATAGTATATACTTTGTGATAAATGTATTAGGATGATGCATACATACATAGCACAAATTTTGAGCTTGGAGAATGGGACATTGTTACTAACATGGGAAATTAGGGAAGGGCTTCATGGGTTTTGAAGAACATGTAATTAGACCTTTTTTACAAAATAAATACAAATCCAGATACTTTTACTATAAGGAATAATTGTTAGCAGTAGAAGGCCCAGAGAAAGCTTGTGGATCTCATTATTTTCTTGCTTATTTTTTTCCCTCAGATTCATTCCTGATGTAGTGATCTAGGAGAAAAATAAACAAACAAACTATAGGATCGTTCTCTGTGTGTATGTGTATTTTTAAAAGTTAAGTACAGAAAAATGCAAACAATCACAATTAAGTAAGGAAAAATACCATAAAGTGTCATGGTCTTGTAAGAATAGTGTGGGCATTGCTACATCTTAGAACAAGATGAGGCTGGGGAAAAATGTGAAGGACCAAGTCATTTAATCCCAATTGCCTCAGAAAAAAAAATTAAATGTGAAGGACAAAAAAATAAACCCAGAGTTTGGGGGAGAGAAATTCCCAAGGACACTGCTGTTTCCAATGGAGGAGGGAGAAACTTTTTAAAGCTATTTTGGGAACCAATAGAAGATCAAAGAAAGGATAGGATGATCAGGATGAATGAGATGATAATAAATAGAGAGGGAAAGAACATATCTTTCCCCACAAAGGAAAACAATCATCAGATTGGAAAATATAAAACAAAAATGAATGACTATTAAAGAAAAAGTTGTGAACAATTAGAAAGAGAATTGTTATTCATCCTTAATTCTCAAAGAGAACCAATGATATCAGGAGAGTGATGTTTTTCAACTTTTAACGGATTGGTTTTAAGTGAAGCAAAGCTGGGTAAAGTCATTAACCTCACTCTCTCACTTCAGAAGCCAGTGATAAAACATGGGTGAGGACCATGGCTCAGGATGCAGTGGGAGATTAACTTTTTTTAAGTTAAACTCTTTTCAAGGTTTCAGTTTGTCTGAGGCAACACACATTCAGTGATTTAAGGTTAGGTAAGAAATGACACAAAAGATAGCTTAGTTTTCCTACTCAGAAAAAAAAAAATGGGAGGGGAAGACACTCAGACTTTCTTGTATTTTTTTTTCCTCCTGAGGCTGGGGTTAAGTGACTTGCCCAGGGTCATACACCTAGGAAGTGTTAAGTGTCTGAGATAAGATTAGGTCCTCCTAAATTCAGGGCTGGTGCTCTATCCACTGCGCCACTAGCTGCCCCCAACCCTCAGATTTTCTGGCCAGAACAGAAACAATTCCTATTTATACTTATTCTGTACCAGCAAAACCTAAACAATGACCAAATGCTGCTTGGGCTGGAACCTATTATTGACCAATCAATGAGAGTCAGAGTGATTTGGATTTTAAGGCATAATCTAGTAGTTCCATATGAATCCCAAAGGGCTTTATCAAAATCTGGTTTTTCAGATATCTATTTCAAGAAATCACAAATAAAAGTACATGAGATAGAAGAATTAATTGTCCCAGATTTTGAAAAATGAAAGAATAATTAAAAATAGGACTGAGTGATCAATCATCTTCCCCAGTCACTCATTAGAATAAGCTCACTTCTCATTATAATATTCATTTTTCTCACTAATTATTAGCCAATCAGCATTAATTGCCACTCTCTAGAATATCCACTATTCTGAGGGCACATAAATATCAAGTGGGTTCCATGATGGGTCTTTGGCATTTAAGCATGCCTCTGATCAGAAAGGAAAACAAAGATCACTAAGAGTCAGTTTTGGTTAAGCCTGCTTTAATTAATTTCCCTTTTCAATAGTTAATACATCCTGGTAGATCAGGAGAATGTTTGTATAACAAGAGATTTGATAAGGTCTTTCACAATAGGAAGGATAGAAAAATTGTGGAAAGGATCGAAAATTATAGGATAGGTGATAGGTGAGGTGTATATGAATGAATGAATGAATGAATAAAACATTTACTAAATGCTTACCATGTGCAAAACATTGTGTTAAAAGTATAGATACAAAGAAAGAGGAAGGCATTCTCTGATCTCAAGGAGTTCACATTTTGAAGGGGAAGACAACATGCATGGAAGGTTTCAGCTGCAGACCAGCTGTAGTCCTCAGGGTACAGCTGCAAAGCAGATGTTAATACCTTTCTTTTAATATAATTTCCACTAATAAAATCTTATCGGTTTCTGATTTTGATCCACTCAATGGTGCCAAGGGCCTGGTGGTAACACCCTCCCTTTCTGGATCTTGAGCTTTTTTCTGGAACAATTTCCAAGCTACCTCCCCGGCCTCTCTCAGATGCTTCTGAGGTTGATGGCTGAAGGCACTGGGCTGGAAACCCTGTGATATTCCCAAGGTCCTTGGCTCAGGGTCTCTATCAGAAACTCAGAGTCAAAGTAGTGGAGGTGTTTTGTCTTATTTGGCACAAGCTGTCTTCTTTCTCTCCCTTAGGGTATCTTACTTCAGCTAAGTTGGCTTGCCTGCCCAGTGGTGGCAACTGTGGGAATAGCTGGCCACTTCTCCACAGGACTCATTCTCTGTTCATAACTATTAGAAACTGAGCTCAAAGAACTGGTGGCTGAGATGGATGTAGGATTTGCCACCCCATAAGCATTCTGCTAATGGCATTTAGTATGCAATTGCTGCTGGTAGTAATGAAGAAGGTTGGCCCTTTCTCCACAAGCATTTCTTTCTTTATTGATTGCTGTGGGAGTTAGATTAAAAACAGGTCTGATGATGTGAAGGACCTTACTATTTCCAAGGCTCTTGGGTTCAAAGTTCTGGCTACCTCCATCAGGGTCTGAGGGAAGATAGAGGTTAAGTTAGTAGTGGTGGTGGTTTGACAGATGTGTCACATATTGTCTCCTGCTTTTCCTTCATAGCGTCATGTTACTTCACTAGGGGAATAATTGAATTCAAAGAGCAAAGATGAATAGATCTATAAAAACCTGGAAGGTAGTATTTTATGGACTTGCCAATGTTTTTATCATTAACTTGCATAAAGATGTGGATGGCAAATTCATCACATTTGAACAAAACATGAAGCTGAGAAGGGGATTACAGAAAAAGGATCAAAAGGATCAAAAAGACTCTGCTATACTGTAGTAAGGAAATCTTAATGGAATCTTAGATGAAAAATTTAATAAAATAAGAGAGATGCATATGAAATCTTATATCAGGGTTAAAAATAAACAAATGTAGGCTGGGAATACTGCTTTTTAAATAAAAGTTTGTGTGTGTGTGTGTGTGTGTGTGTGTGTGTGTGTGTGTGTGTGTGTATACATGTCTTTTTCATGAGAATGTAAGTTCCTTAAGGGAAGGGACTAGCAATTTTGTTTTTGTCACTGTATTTGTATGTTTAGTACAAGCCTGGAACACAGAAAAGATTTTATAAATATTTCTCGATTGATTGATGAGAAAGATATAATGGCTTGTATAGGAAAATACACTGGGGCTTCATTTCACACAATAGGAACAGAGAGCATGCATGCATTAAACACTTAATAAATGTTGTATTATATTATTATTTTAAATTCACCATTATTATTAATAATCAATAAAAATATCAAATTAAATTACCTAATCAAATTATATTAATTATTATGTAAATTGTAGGATGATTAAAGAGTCAATGCAGTCTTATTGTAAGTTTGAATTACTCATGAGCAATTAAAAGTTCTTAAATTATTTAGATGTATTTATTTGTATATGGAGTGCTTTGTATACTGGAAGATAGACCTCAGGTACATATTTTTAATAATTATTTTAAATAGAATTTCTCTTTCCATCTCTTCCTGCTGAGTTTTGTTGGTAATATACAGAAATGCTGATAATTTGTGTGATTCAATTCTATATTCACTTCACTGACATTACTAATTGTTTTAATTAATTTTTAGTTGACTCTTTAGGGTTTTCTTAGTTCACCATATAATTGGCATCAAAGTGATAATTTTGTTTCCTCTTTTCTTGTGCTTATTCTCTCACTTTCTTTTCTTATCTTACTGCTATTGCTAGCAGAATTTTGAATACTTTTGAATTAAATAGTTGGTGGCACTCATTGGTGGCAATTTATGTGTTCAAATTTGGCCTCAGATATTTACTAGAAGTATGACCTGGGGAAGTCACTTTACCCTGTTTGCTTCAGTTTCTTCATCTGTAAAATGAGCTAGAGAAGGAAATAGCAAACCACTCTAATATCTTTACCATGAAAACTCCAAATGGGGTCACAAAAAGTCAGAAATGACTGAACAACAACAACATATCATATAATCATAGTGACAAAGGAGCTACTTGCTTTGCCATAGATCTTGGTTTAAGATGTTAACAAAGGAGCTATCTATACCTACGATTTCTGGTGTCCTTTTTAAAAAAAACAAAACAAAACATAACAGAAATAGGTGCTTTACCTTATCAGAAGATTTTCTGCATCTGTTGATTTAATATGATTTTATTATTCTTATATATATTCAATTATACTTTAGAGATTTTTTATCATTATGCTAACCCTATATTCTTGGTATAAATCCAACATGGCCATTGTGTATAATCTTTGTGATATGTTTTTGTAGTATCCTTGCTAATTAAGTCTCCTTGCTTAATTAAGACATTTCACATCATTATTTATTGGCCTTGTATTTTATTTCTATGTTTTGACCCTCCCTGGTTCAGGTAGTAAGATCATATTTGTATCATAAAAGAAACTTGGTAGGTTCCTTCTTATCTTAATTTAAAATAACAACAGCAACACTATAATAGTAGAATTACTTGTTCTTTAAATATTTAATAGAATTTAGATATAAATTCAACTTCTTCCATGATTTTTTCCTTTGGGAGCTCATTTGTAGCATATCCAATTTCATTTTTCTGAAACTGTATAACCTGGACATTTTATATAAGCCATGTAACTTCTGTTTGCCTCAGTTTCCTTATTGTAAAATAGGAGTGATAATAATATCTTTCTCCCAGAATAAATTGTAATGCAAATTTCCCAAGATCCAAACATGGGAAGACAGGGTCCCTTTTGGCAAGGGACTTCTAGAGAGACTCGTCAATGCTTTCAATGTGGTAAAGTAGGGCATCTGAAAGCTCAATGTTGGCATAGAGACATAGTGAGAAAACAGGGTGGGAGAATAAGACCCCAAACCCCATGTCTAAAATGCAACAGAGGCTTCCATTGGGCATCAGAATGTAGATTGAGTCAGATTAATGGGATGAGGGGACCAGCTCCAGGGCCCAAGGCAAAAAATACTCGGGGGATAATGGCAGCCGATGCTACACCCAGAGATTGTCTAGAAGTCCAATACCCAGACATGACCAATAAATCAGGAAGCAATCTGATGGGAGAAAGGGATTACACAATCAATGGGCCAGGAAGCAACCTGATGGGAGAAAGGGATTACAATTGGGAAGAATAGAGTTGTATGCAGCTGGGACAACTGAGATACCCCCTGGAGAAGTGAAATCTGATCCTCTTCAGCCTGTGGATCCCTTGCCTCCAGGCACAGTAGGCATGACCATTTCACCTCCTAAGAGTACTTACAAAACATTGTCCATCCATACACTACGTGGGAAACTGGGGAATGTGTAGATAATATCTCAGTCACTAATATAGGTAGACAATGTGTGACTTATCACCCAGGAGAACTAATAGCATCAGGTTACTGATACAGATTCCTAATAAGTAATCTGGTGATAGTCATCCAGAATCTGACGCCAAGCAACAAAATCCAGATATATACTGGACAGCAGCTGTGACAGCTGACCGACTTATGCTCACTATCTATATAGATGGCATACCATTAGAAGGATTGGTAGATTCTGGTGCAGATTGTACAGTCATTAGAGGTGCCAACTGGCCCAGTCACTGGCCAAAGAATGAAGCAGACACCTACATGTCTGGCATAGGAGGATCAATAGCAGCTGAAGTTAGTGCTACCCCTTTGAGATGGACTTTTAAAAGTGAAACAGGAGTTTTTACTCCTTTTATAGTTGAAAAAATCAAATGAATACTTCGGTTTTTTAGGCAGGGCTGTTGAAGACCTGCCAACACTTTTACCTGTTCCTATCCAATGGAAAACTGATATACCAGTGTGGGTAGAACAGTGATCCTTAGATAGTGATAAAATTCAGGCCTTACTAGATATAGTACAGGAGCAACTTGATCAAGGACACTTACAAATTTCTCTAAGTCCTTGGAATTCCCCAGTATTTGTTGTAAGAAAGAAATCTGGAAAATGGAGGATGTTGACTGATTTAAGAAAGATAAATGAACAGATGAAAACTATGGGAACTCTTCAGTCTGGACTTCCATCTCCTACTCAATTGCCTAGAGAATGGTCTCTTTGGGTTATAGACACTAAGGATTGTTTCTATTCTAACCCTCTAGATAAGGAAGATATGAAAAGATTTGTCTTTTCAGTGCCCCTTTAGCTGAGCCTTATAAAAGATATGAATGGACAGTTTTGCCACAGGGCATGAAAAACAGCCCTACTATGTGCCAAATGTATGTTGCTGCTGCTCTTACTCCAGTAAGAAAAGCATTTCCAAAAGTAATGTTATTACATATATATGGATGATCTCTTGGAATGTGTACCTGAGGAACAAATGTTAGAAGCATGTCTACAAAAGACCATAGAAACACTAAGGAATTATAAATTGCACATAGCTTCAGAAAAGATTCAAAGACATGCTCCTTTTCAATATTTAGGATATGAAGTATATCCTAAGGTGCTTACAGTACAAAAACTCTCCTTAAGAACAGAGAAGCTAACCACCTTAAATGACTTCCAGAAATTGATAGGAGATATCCAATGGATGCATCCAATGTTAGGCTTGACTAACTATCAATTACAACCATTATATGACATTTTAAGAGGAGACAGTGCTTTAAACTCACCATGTCAGCTTACAAAAGAAGCTCAAGAGGCTTTGAGAGAAATTGAACTGGCTTTATCTAATGTGGTTGAAAGAGTCACTCAAAAACCCTTGGAAATCTCAGTTTTTGCTACAAAAGAGGCACCCACAGCAGTCCTTCATCAAGGAGACAGTGTGATAGAGTGGGTGAACCTCCCAGCACAACCAGAACAAAGCCTTACTCTTTACCCAGTGCTTGTGGCTAGAATTTTATTAAAGGCCATTAAGTGAGCAGCACAATTATTTGGGATAAGATCTGACAAGATATACACCTTTTATACTAATGCACAAATTAATGTATGCTGTGAAACCATCCCAGAGTGGCAAATTTTATTGGCCATGGCTCTAAATTTTGCACATGGGTCTCCATTAAAGATAACCATACTATTACACAATTAGCGATAGATTCTTGAAGAAAAGGTTTCTAAAGTTCCTCTTAAAGGACCAACTATCCCTACAGATTCATCCAAACATAATATTTGCGCTGTATACTCTTGTGACTTAACTATAAAGAGAGTAATCAGAACTCCTTTTCAGTTTACTTAGCAGAATGAATTGTATGCAATCATTCTAGCTCTTACTTATTATCCATGAGATATAAATATAATATCTGATTCGGCCTATTCAGTAGGTGTGGTACAAAGAATTGCCACAGCCCAAATAAAATTTGTAGCCTCCAACACATATATCAGCTCTTTAAGGAACTTCAAAAGCAAGTGAGAAAGCATCCAGGTAAGATTTATACCTTGCATGTGCACTCTCATAGTGGACTTCCAAGTCCTATTTTTGATGGTAATTCAAAGGCAGATAGCCTTCTAACCATGTTGGCCAATAGTCCTTTATTTCAAGAAGCCCAAGAATTTCATTCTAAATATTATCAGGCTGCTCGAACTTTACGTTTGCAATTTGGGATAACAAGAGAGGAAGCTAGAAGCATAGTAAAAGCCTGTACAGCCTGCCTTCCTTTCCACTTTCCTGTGCTCCCTCCAGGGAAGAATCTTCATGGTATGAGATTCAGTGAAATTTGGCAAATGGATGTCACCCATTATAAATCTTTTGGTCATCTGTCTTTTATCCATGTTGTGGTAGACACTTTTTCAGGATTCACTTTTGCAATACCAGCAGCAATAGAGACAGCCCACGTCTCCACTGAATTCCTTATACAAGTATTTGCAATTATGGGTGTGCCACAAGCAATAAAGACAATGGACCTGCATATACTTCTAAACCTTTTGCACACTTTTATGCACAGTATAAGATTTTACACAACTTTGGCATACCCTTTAATCCTGAATGACAGGCAATAGTATAAAGGAGAAACAAAGACATTGAGTTGCTCCTCCAAAAACAAAAGAAAGGGGGTGCCACAGGTAACCCTAGAGAACTTCTAAATCTATTAATTTCTTTTTTTTTTTATAAGATGCACTGGCTCCAGCAGACAGGTTTTATAACCCACCAGAAGGGCAATGTCCAGTGTGAGCAGTTCCACTATCTTTAGATAATCATCAGGTGATGTGGAGAGACCCAGAAAGTGGTGAATGGAAGGGACCAGATAGGTTAACTGCTTGAGGCAGAGGGTTTGCTTGTTTCTCCACAAATGGAGAAGGAATCAGATGGGTACCAATGAGCCATATTCACCTTGTCCATCAGAGAGCAGACCCTTGAAATGAAGGAGAAGACCCAAGAAACATCAGGTGGTTCCACCGCTGACTGTGCCTGGCAGTTATGGCATGTGACTCATGGACGTCAAAAATTGTGGGACTTGAAAACCCTCAGGAATCATTGGATTCTCTGAGACATGATAAGACTGTTGCAGGACTTCAAAAACTTCCAAGGATCATTGGATTCCCTGACACATGAAGCAATGGACAATAGATTGGTTTTGGACTATCTCTTGGCTGCTGAAGAAGGCGTATATGTGACATTGTTTACATACCTTCCTTCTAGGACTTCTGGAAATCTTTTACAACACCATGTTGATTCATATTGTTTGTTATATCATTACTTGTATGTACAATTCATGTTTGTTACACCACATTGAGCCTGCACCGGCTGTGGGGAGAGTCATCACTAATAGCCTGTGCGTTATTGCTACGTGCTTTATGCATATCTATTTCTAGTAAGACCCTTCAGCTCAAAAACCCACTAACAATATCTGGCTTGACTCCCCACTTCCCTTTGGCGTTTTTCATCTCTCTTCCTGAGAAGTCAGGGATGGCAACAAAAAGCGGGAGATGTAAAGGGCTGAATCTCTGAGTTGATGCACTGGGGTCAGACAACTGAGCACTTAAGGCTAATTACTGATTGGATAATACTCTATTAGCTTATGTTTGGAAAATGGCCCTTCCCACTATTGTGTGCTGGCTTGATAATTGCTGTATACAGAGAATTGTAGGAGGGACAAGGGAGTAGAGTAAGACTAGCCAGAGTCACTTCGGTGGTAGATGAGGAGAAAGAAGGTCTCAGAGATCCTGTGTACATTCTCTTTACTTCTACCCCTAAAGACCAAGAATAAAGACCAAGGACTTTTGCTTATCCTGACTCTGATTGATTCTAAGGTATCCAGGTTGCTAACTCGGTCCTTACAGGAAAATACCAGTTCTCCATTGGAGTGGCTAAATTTAACTTAAGTAATATTTGTAAAGCTCTTAGCACAGGGCAAGGCACATAGTAGATATTTAATAGATTTTTGTTTTCTTTCTCATTCCTCTCATTTTACTGATTAATTTTTTTTTTAAACAATTGAGGCAAAAAGGGATAAGAACCTTGCCTCAAACTGAGAGAAGAAACAAAAAGAGGTCTTTGCAGGGAGATTTCCTCATCTCTCTTCATCTCCCACCAGGCATTCTCCTCTATCCATCTCACATGAAGAAGTGGCCATTCTCAAGAGAAATCTCTCTAAATGCCCTCCATCTTCTTCCTCCAGCATGCTGCCTATAGTATTATCCTTATTCTTTAATCTTAAATCTCCCTATTTTCCTTCCCTGCTGTCTGAAAACATGCCCATGTCTCCCCCATCCTTAACAACTCCCATTTGAATCTGCCATCCCCATTACCATCATCTTTTCTGCCTCAGTTTTCTCAATTACTTCCCAGTGTTGTTGTGAGGATCAGATGAGATGACATTTGTTGAGTGCTTAGCACATATTAAATGCCTGTTATATCTTCTTCCCTCCCTCTCTCCTATCCTCCCCCGGCTTGTCTTCCTTCTTTCCTTCTCCTCCCTCCCTCCTTCCTTCCTTCCTTCCCTTCCATGCTAAACTTCTTGAGAAAGCCATTTATATATGGTATTCTTTACTTCCTCTCCTCTTACTCTTTTTGAAACCTTCAGCAATCTGGCTTCTGACATCAAAATTCAACTGACTCTTCAGTCTCTTGAAGTAATCAGTGACACTGTTGGTCAACTTCTCCTGGATCGTCTCTCTACTTTAGATTTCAGTGACTTAGCTCTTTCCAGGTTCAGTCTCCTTTGCTGGTTCTTCAGTCAGATCATACCCATTAACTGTAGGTGTTACCTGGGCTTGGGTCCTGGGCCTTCTAATCTCCCACTTCACTATCTCGCTTGGCAATCTTATCATCTCTAGGATTCAATTTTCATTCCTAGAATTTATCTAGCTCTAACCTTGAGTCTAGAGTCACCATGTATCTTTTGGACTCCCTCTAAATGATTTCAAACTCATCATGTCCAAAACAAAACTCATTTCCCCCTAAACCCTCCTTTTTCTCCAGCTTTCCTCATGAATGCAAAGGGCATCACGTCTTCTCACTCACACAGGCTCACAATCTTGGAGCCATTCACTCACTGCACCGCAGCTATGCCAAGTCTTATTGTTACACCGTCACAACATCCTTCATGCATGCTGAGATCTGTCCACTCACACTGCCTCCCACCTGGTGCAGACACTTATCACCTTATGCCTGGACTATTGCAGTAACCTGCTGATTGGTATCTGTCTTGTCTCTGTACTCCAGTTCCTCATCCACTCAGCTGCTAAAGTACAGATGTGACCACTCCATTGTCCTCCAACTCATTAATCTATGCCTCCTTATTACTAATAGGTTCAAATATAGCAAAATTATTTTTTCATTCAAAGCTCATTTTGAGTCTCCTCCTTGCTTTCTAGGCTTCTTACACTTCAACTCTCCTCCAAACGCATTAAGTCAATGACACTAACTAGTCTCCTTGCTGTTCTTCCAAGATGACATGACAAAATTCTCTACCATATTTGGAATGCTCTCCCCTCTCCTAAAATCTCTGAGGGTCTTCTCTTAGAGATTATCTTCGTTTGCTTTCTACACATATTTCATATGAACAGCATTTTAGTTGTCTAGTTCTATTAGAACAGGAGCCCTTTGAATGTAGGGATAGTTTTTGCCTTTCTTTGTATACTCAGTGGTTAGCCCAGTGTCTGAGGGGTATATGACAAGTGTTTAATAAATGTTTGGTGACTGACTGACTGACTTGGCCTAAGGTCACATAGATATTAAATGATAAGTCTTGGACACAGATGAATTCTGTTAAAAAAAAAGTTTGATTTAGCTCAGCTTATTTCACCCTAAATATTTTACCAGCATAATTATAAATAACCTAGTAATTCCTAACAAAATTTGGATAAGATTTGCCCATTTGAGATATGCAGGTCTCGATTTTCTTTGTGCCACAATGGAAAGAACTTTGGATCTAATCATAGGTCCTCAGGGCATATTCCGGCTAGTTTATTTCACTTAATACCATAGTTTGGTGCAGTGAATAGAGTACTGGATATCTTCCTGAGTTCAAATCTGGCCCCAGACACTTACATCCACTGTTTGCCTCAGTTTCCATTTATGCCAAATCAGCTGGAGAAGGAAATGGCAAACCACTCCAGTATTTTTGTCAAGGAAACTCCAAACAGGGTCATGAGGAGTTGGACAGTTGAACAACAAAATAACATATTTAAAAATGTACATGAATAACTTTTCTTCTCTTAAGTTTCCTAACCCTGAGTTGAGCCAGAATTTTCATCACTATTTTATATTTAGAGGACAAAAAATCTGACTCAACCCAAATTGTATACATACAAGGGCACAAACTCTAGTACAGACTTTATTGAGGAGAGACTTCTATCTGACACTTCCACATCTCCCCCTCAGCTCACTTCCTCTCACAGTTAAGTGTTTCAGTATTATCTCATTTGGTCCTCATAGCCACCTATATAAATGAGGGCTGCTGCTCCATTCTTCACCCTACCTCCATCCATTCAGTTGACCACAGTTAAAAAGCCTGATCGCAGCTTCTACAAAGGTGAAGGCTGTCAGGCGAGTTGAGTGGAAAAGGTGAAACTGCAGCAAGGGCAGAAGATTTGATCAGGATCCTAATGACCCCTGCAACTCTTTCTTCTGTTACTCCACATGAACTCCCTTGGTTCAGTTGGGCAGGTGTATGCACTGCCTCCAGAACACACAATGTATACTCACCCTCAGGTTTTTGCTTTGTTCCTCTCTAGCTATCTCTCAAGATCTCCCTTCTTCAAAATTCAGTGATAAAATTAGATTTAGACTTGGAAGATGTCTTGAAGGTGAATGGTCCAAATGTAGCACAGAAAAGGGAAGAGAGATGCCTAAGGTCACCTGGCCATCGAAAAGCAGAGCTGAGATTTGAACTCGGGTCTTTCAACTCTAAATCCAGTTTCCCTACCAGCTCTCCAAGTTGATAATAAGATTCTTGAAAGTAGGCACTGCATCTCTGGCTTCCCACATAACACCTCCCACAAGGAGCTAATGCTTTAAAAATGTAATGACATTCAGATTCATCAAGGGAACAAAATTATTTATTGTTACACAGCTTTGTATTGTTAAATAGTGTACTTCACTATACAGAGGGGCACATTTTTTGATTTACAAGATGTTAACAAAAGTCCAAGTTGAAGGTTTCTTGCAGAGCAATGCAAGCATCTTCCAATGATCATCCACGGCTCAGCTTAAAATAGTTCCCTTTTACTTTTGCAGGAATGTAAAGACAATGCCAAATACTGATGAGCATATGGCAGTGTGACTTCATAGCTCTACATTTCATTTCATTGGTAAATCTGATATTATCTATAGTAGGATTTCACTCTGGGCATTATGAAAATGCACCCCTCTAGTAGTTTTCTTTTTACCATATAGTTCTAAGGAACAAGAATTTCAAACACTCAACCTCTATTTCCAAGAAATAATGCTTGATTACATTTCACATAGATTTCAAAGTAACAATCAAACTTTGAAGGAGGAATAAGTCAAAATCTTGAAGATTAAAAAAGGCATCCTTTGGCTTCTGAAAGGGTACGGAAATGAGGTTTGGTTAAGGTAACAAATCACAACACACACACACACATACATACACACCGAGGATTTGGCAAGTGTAACATATGCAGCATTTTCTGCCAGTTTTGTTTTTACTGAAATGTTTGTGGTGCTTAAAAGGGAGTAAGATCTGATAGAGAGCCTCAAGAAATGTGAGTTAGTAAACTGGAAATCTAATTTTAAAGCTAACTCCCTTTCATATAATCATGAATAACATCTGAGGATCTGTTTATCCACCCATGGATCCATGCAATTTTGCCATTTTTCTCATTTTCTTTACCCCATGTCACAAAAAGCCGCCACAGTAAAAGTTCTGATGCCATGAGAGATTATGACTTCAGGAAATCAAATAAGAGGGATATTTTCAAAAGCAAATTAAGTTGCTTTTTAAAGAGCAAAGCAAAAAAGTCTAAGTAATAAATTTAGAAATTGCATTTGGAGACAGTTTTTCTGCAAGACTATTAATCTATTTGAAAAGTAAAGCTATAAGTCAAATCAAAGCTAATTATGCAAAAAGAAATAGCTGAAGCAGCCCTAAAATAAAGTAGACAAAATAGCTGGAAAATTATTTCCAGTGAGTAAAACCACAGACTTCTCAAGTATACAATTGCAGAGCTCTATTCTGAACAGAACTCATCTTATTTGTTAGGAAAATCACTGGATCTGAGTTGGAAGAGATTTTAGAGGCTTCATCAAATCAGTGGTAAAGATGGAAGAGGCCTCAAGCTATTTAATCCAATACTTGCCATTTGACAGATGTGCCAAACCGAGGCCAGGATATTCAGAGTTTTGTCCTGGATCACCAAGTTGGTTAAGAGCCATCTTGAGGCTTTGGAATCCCAACCTGGAGCTCTTTCCCTCAGACCAAATTTATCTCCTCATTTATGTCATTCTTCCCTTCCAGGATGCTCTCTATGATGTCCTAAACATGATCAATTACTCTCTGATTGAATACCGGTGGTGATACTACCCTCCAGTTGCTTATTCTATTCTTAAGACCTTCTAATTGCTACAAGGCAATTTTCCCAAGTTCCAAGAAAGTTCTATTTCTTATTTCTATATCATTCAAGAGCAGCAGAAGTATTATTATCAACTTTCTATTCCTTTTTTGTCTTTGTAGGGGCAAATATAAAAATGAAACCCTTTAATTGTTTTTGTTCCTTTGAATTCTTATAATTTATATCTCTTCTATTTACCTTTTAGCATATGTTCCCCTCAGGAGAAAAATATTAACATTTCTATTTTTCAAACTGTCAAAAGAGCACATTTGCTTTTATATAAATGCCTTCAAAACAAGTCATAAGCAAAACCAAAAATGGTTAAAACACATGTCTGTCAATTTATTTTAGCCTTGATCTGTATCCCATACTGCTTGCTATTCTAGGCCCCTAAAGAACAAGGTTTTACATGGTGATTTTTTTTTTTTTTCTTTTTGAAACAAACAATTCCACTAGGAACAGATTCATCTAATATATCTTACTTGTGGTATTCTTGGCATCCAAGTGCGAGGGAGTGCAAAGATTAAGTTCACTGATAGAACTTCCTTTTATTTGTGTCCAGAAATTTTATATTTGTTCCCCACATGAAATGTTCATTTCATGGCTTTAAAGAGGTAGCATGGTGTAATGGAAAGAACACTGGACAAGGAGTTAAGAGATCAGGTTTGAGTCCTGACTTTGCTACACTTAATAACTTTGTGTGAATATAGGTAAATAAATCATCCCAGCAATTTGAGAGTGTTTCTTCATTTATTAATTGAGGCCTTATTACCTGGTTTGTTGACCTCACAGGGAACTGTGAATCTCAAAGATTATGCTTGCAGAGGGTTTTGTAACCACAATGCACTGTATAGAAAGTTATTCTTTGTGGAATGAAAAAGCTGAGTGAAGGAAGCAGAGGAAAGGGAATAGGGGGAAATAATGTCTGCAAGAGCATGATGCATGGTAAAGACCATTGAATTCAGGCTCCAAAGAGCTGGATTTGCCACTTGCAACCATAGGTCCTTTACAAGTGGCTTAACCTTCCCAGGCCCCAGTTTCCTCATGGACTAGCAAATTCCTAAGTTCCTCTCCAAGGTCTAAATCTATAACCCCATGAGGTCATGGACTAAACCATGCTTCTTGAATATGATGGTCCAAATAGGTAATTTTTACTGGTGAGAGTACTGAAAATACTGAATATTATAAACTGTTTTCAGGATTGTTAGTTAATTGTTACAAGTTTTCTCAATGTAGCAAGAGGAAAGAGACAGTAGGAAAAGTACAGTACACTGAACACTGTACAAAATAATTAATAGAAAAAGGAACAACAAATGCAACGGTGCTATAAAGTTTCCCATCCCTTTTGTAAGATTTTGTTAGAAACCACCAAAGGTACCGATAAAAAAAGATACATTCATTCTCTCGTTCAGCTTTATGAACTGAAGAGTTTTTGCTCTAAATACAAAAGCAATGGCAATTATTTTGAAGACATCTTTTAGAACTATTTGGATAATCATGCAAGTGAGTCAAGAATTAGGAATGATTCCTTTTTTCCAAATAGCAGAGACTGCGTCAAATCCTAGCACAATCCCATTTCCCCTTCCTCTATTTCTGGGTTTTAGAGTTTTCTGCTTGAGACTATGATGCTGTGTATGTTCTAAGCCGAACTCTTGTGACACAGCCTTTGTTTCTGCTACCCAACTTTAAATGTTAACTAGACAACAGAAGTTTTATTCCACTGTGGCTTTTTGAGTACAATATTGCTTTAAGTAGTACAGTCTTATAACCCCAAATAGACTCAACTGCTCTAACAGAGATGCCCTACTTGTACAAGTAGTTGTTTGGGGTAATTGATTTAATACTAAGGTATCTATTGTAGATTTTCAGACCTAGTCCCAAGACTGTATTTACAGTATGGACTCAGAAATAAAACTCTCCAAAATATTCATTAAAGGATAAGATTTGTTGTTTTTGGAAAGATAGTTCAGAAGTCTTAAAAAGTATTCTCTGAAGATTATAAAAGGTTAGTTAAAATCGTTTAATAGGAACAATCTTGGACAAGCAGAAATAGCTTTGATTTTGAAGGTTAGAGCAACATACATCTGGGAAAGAATCCACAGGGACAGCTAGACTTGACAATTTATATCTCCTCTGGAGATCTGTTTTAAAAAGATGACCACTTAGACACATTGCCTCTTTTGAGCCACATGCCATTTCTTAAAACTGTTGCCTTTCCACATAAGGTATGAGATATTATTCTATTTACATTTAAAAATATTTCTTTTTTCCTCTTCAGTGTAGTGGAAATGCCCGTAAATCAGTCAGTGGAATCCCTCCCTAGCATAGATGTAGAACAGCTTTATTGATCTCTGGATTTGTCCAATCATTTCGGATGTCGTCCAGGTGGTTATCAAAATCCACAAGGGTTTCATAGGACCTGCTGTCCAAAAGAGATGCTGAGATCCTCTGGGCTTCCGGCCAGTCTTCACAATAATCACTACAAGGTCAAACAATTTGGAATTAATTTCATTTCAAAATGAAAATAACTTCATTGCCTTTTTCAGTTAAAGAGGATGGAGAAAAACAGCCATAAGCAAAATGATACAAAAAAGAAAATGCTAATGACTGAAATGGAGAACCTAACCTAGATATTGAAGATGTTTCATAGTAACTGGGTTGCTGAAAGGTAAGGGGAACTTCATGTAGGATTTGAAGTATGAACTAACAAATTTTAAATCAGAACCTGAAACTGTTGCTTTAAGAATGATGTCAAACTTGAATAGAAATAGAGGCCACTAAACCATCCAGAGGCATCCCTGAAGATGGAAAGTGACTTAGAGAACCACTTATTAACATAATCTATATTTTACTCAATTTTATTTATTTTGTTCAATATTTCCCAATTATATTTTCATCTGATTTAGGGTGTACTGCATCATATCTTTACAATGAAGGAAGCAACTGCATTTACAAATGGGGAGGATCCAGGACATGAAGGGACTGAGGGGTCAGGGTCATAACTGGGGCTTGATGCTAGGTCTTTTGCCTTTATAATCATCCACTTTTTTTTGGTAGAAAGAAAGACTATATTAAATATCTTAACAGTTATGCTCTTAATTAAGATGCTGTGCTGGGAATTAGGACTCCTGGAAATGTATATGGACAGAATGGAAAACATCTTGAATCACAGTGAGTAGTGTAAAAATAATTCATTAATATGGTAATATGAAAAACTCACTAGTGTGGATCTCTGCACCGCCATTTGTTTTCATGATGCTCATACACATGAATGGTAGGCTCTATGCACTCCATTGTAAACTTCGTGTTGTCTACCTAAGGCACAAGGATAAAAATACTAGTGTAAGCGCACATTCAAAACAAACTGAGTAATTGTAAAAAGCAGCCACCATCTTTCAATAAGATTCCTAGTATCCCTTAATAACTTATGGCAGTAGTGAAAACAAGGTCTGAAGGCAAAACTATCCCTTTAAAAGTGCTGATGCTGAGAATCTGATTTATGGATCTACAGAGTATTCATTCACAAGATAAACAGTGTATGATGAGAAAATATATATTTTTTTCATGTGAGGACTTTTGTTACTATGTTATTTTATGTTGCTCTCAAATAAATACAACAGCTCTCCTTTGGAATCAGAGCTGCAGAACAAATTTCCCCAAGTCATGCTTTCTCTCTCACTTCTTCCAGACAACACATTCTGCTACCTGTACTCATTTGAAAGATTTTTTCTATCCGGATATAGCTTGCATTTTTCTTGGTAATACAACTTAAAAAAAATCAGGCTATGAGTAAAGAAAAATTATTCAAGATGCCTTTAGTGAGAAATAGGACATAATCAGAGGTACCACTTAATATGAACCCCAGAAATCTGGTGGAAAAAGACAAGAAAACATGTCATACCATGATGAGTGCAGTGTCATTGAAGCCCTCTGCAATTCTGGAGGCTACTTTCTCAGCAACCTGGTTTGGACTGTAGAAGAAATACAAATTATTTCTAATTAGAAATGGCTGTTAAGAAATGACATATATCAATAAAATCAGAATAAAATATTTTTCATCTGGGCCAAATTGTATTTACTTTCTGACACTTTTTGGAAATGGAAACTTAAATCTTGGTGTTGATTGCATACATGAAAATGGAAAGGAAAAATCAAATTTAAGAGACACTGCTGAGGAAGAGCCAGTAGGCCCAGGGAAATAAACAGGCAGATGGCAGTATCAAATAATTCCAAGATATCAAGGCTGAGGAAATTAGAACTGTAGGGAAAATGTGAAAGGAACTTTTAAAAAGGGAGTGTGCATGTGTAGAGATAATAAGTACAATTTTCACGTTTGATTTTAGTTGCTGCTGAGATATCGCAGGGGATAATATAGATGCTCACTCGTTTAACAAATGTCTATGTAGCACTTTCTATGTCTAGGGCACTCCTGGAAAAGCAGGCCTGGAAGGAGGGTACATGGATACACATAGATGGGGTTCTAAACCTAAATTCAGGAAGCTGTTGTTCAATCATGTCTGACTCCTTGTAACTCCATGGATCACAGTGCACCAATATTGGTTCATGGGGTTTTCTTGGCATGGACACTAGAGCATTTTGACATTTCCTTTTCCAGGGCAAAGAGAAGTAAAATGACTTGTGCAGGATCAACAGCTAGTAAGTATCTGAAGCCAAGTGAGAATTTGGATCTCTCTACTAAATCAAGAAGATCTGGTTTTAATCAGTCTGAGATGCTCCCAAGCTGGGTGACTTTGGGCAAGTCCTTTAATATCTGCCTCAGTTTCCTCAGCTATAAAATGGGAATAATAGTCCCTAACTCCTTGGGCTTTTGTGAGGAAAAAGTGAGTTAATATTGGTAAAAAGCTTTGCAAATCTTAAAGTACTATATACATAAATGTATAAATTATTAGTGTTATTAGTAGAAGTAGTTGTTAAATAGTGAACTTGATGCACTAAGGAGAGAATAAAGGTTGAAAGAAAAAAGCTGCTAAAAGATTTGTAACTAGCAATGAGAAAGAACAATCTCAGGAGTCTGCAGTCACAGAGATCAGCTGATCTCTGCCCAGACTTGGTTTCTATGGAAACAAGTCATTGAAACAATATTCAAGGGTTGGGGTAGTCAACAATAGCAAATGTTTTTTAATACGAGAAAATACCTTAAACATAATTTTTTTGAATATTTCACATCCTTACATTGACTATTTCAAGGTAATCATTTAGAATAAAATATATAAATTTTTAGTACTTTTCCCATCCTGTAAGCTGTTTTTTATAAATGAAAAACTCATGGACAAATTGTTGGTGGGATCTAGTCACAAAAAGCTAATTAATAAAGCAATAAACCCATTCTGATCACTTTCAATGCTGGACCTTTGAAACCAAAGCACGTCATTACCACTTATCTTCCCTGGGAAATATATTAATTTAGGAAAAAACTAGTTCTACTCAATATGATAGCCTGAGAGCTCATTTTTATCCATCTCACCAGACAGATATTCAAACTTCATTAGCAAAGTCATAGGGTAAAATTCTTTACTTTTGCCTTTTATGCCAAGCTTAAAGAAAATCACCAGAGGATGATCTTATAAAGAAAACAACAGGGAAAAAAATACACAGATTTCCAACAGGGCTCAAACCCAAGGTCTTCTTAACTTAGAATAGGGAATAGAGAGAAGGTGAAATAAGACAAGATATCCTCTTCCTGTCCTCCAGGGCAAGTTTGTGGTAATATGTTCACTGAAATGAATTTCTCAATCATGAATTAAAATCCAACACAAGACATGGATTCTAAAAGTGAAATATAAATTATATTTAGAATTTCTTTTTGATTTATTCATATGATCAACATTAACATGAACTGAGAAATAAATTGTATTAATTTTGGGAAAATTATGGGATTAAAGGAGAAGTCTTTGATATACAGATTTTACACCTTGGCAATACAAAAACAAATAAATTTATCAGGAACTAGTCTTTTTGCCAGAGATGATATATTTAATGATGTTTTGTGGCAGATTACAAAGTGGGTAATGGAAAATTTTCATGGACATACCTGGCATCCTTTACACGTTCATTAGCTTGATAATAACCAGCAATCACATAGCTATTATCTTTGCACCATGAATCAATCTGAAAAAGGAACAACAAAAAAATTCAGAAAAATATCAATGATTTTTTCTGGAAACATATCTCAAAATCACAAATAGTCTTTGGTTACTCCCTTTCTTCCAAGCCTTGTTGTTCTGTGCACCAGATAAAGGTTTGGTCTACCACAAAGGAGGATTTAGCTGAACTTTCTTTCTATGTGGGTGGTTAAGTGTGAAGTATGATAGTGCTTTTTCCCTCCCCCCAGAAGAGAACTTCCTGAAATAGCCAAAAGAGTCAGGGCTAGAGAAGAGAATGAATTACAACTTTTTACAGCATTAGGTGCCATATCAAAATTTATTGAACTTCTGTGTACACAGTTAAGGGGATTTGGAAAGGAAACAAGAGACAAAGTCCTAATTCTCATAAAGTTAAGAGAAGGTGGTAGAGGTGGGAATAGCCATACAGACTTATAAGGTCAGTCCTTTTATGTCTGCTCTAAAAGAAAGGAATGGCAGGATATGATAGGAAATTAATTTATATTTGGAATTGTAATACTTATTTTCCTTTATAAAAATAGATTTAGTTTTCAATTGGCATAATTCCATTATAATATATTTCACAGTGGCCATAAAAATTATTTTATTGTAGTGAAATATTAATATAGTACTAGAAACAGAATTCTAAATCTGTAAGAATTATAGATGAACTAGAACTTATATCTTTGCCTTTGTTATTTAAACATCACCATTACTTTCTCCTATCTTCAGATTCCTGAATCCTGGCTTGAGTTCGATCATTACAACTACCTCCAGAGGGGCTTAATTAAAATAGTTGAAATAGGGAGGGAAGATGGAAATAACATTCTGATAACATTCAGTTCAGGACTTTGCTAATAATACTGCTATTATTCATATATGAAGAAATCCCTTCCATTAACAAGACATGTTTTTTGAGCTGTTTTTCAGTGAATGGTGATAGAATGGCACAAATCTCTCAACACTGTTTCCTTTATAACTAATTTCATGTAACATAATATGATTAGTTTATGACCCCAGAACAAAGTTAACTAACTCACCCAAGGAATGAAACCAAAACTGCATAGCCTTATGAGCATAAGATGGCCATATTGGGTTAGGACCATTCTTGATTCTTGATATTAGGATTTAAGGATACAATGACCTTAGTTTTCCCTCATAGCCATTTTTTTTCTCTTTGGTAAGTTTAGATGAATTTCTATCAACTACTAATTTATTTAGACTTTTTCTAAAGTACTTCACTAAAAACTACTTCAATGTTTTTTTCCTGGCAACTAGTTTCTTGAAGACTATGGCAGCAGAATGTCAACAGATCCATCCTAAGTTTGTTTTCTAACCATCACACTGCCCAAGTGTCCAATCTGGAATTGGTCTGATCAACTAGTCAGACATACTGTAACTCTACTCTAATATAGTGATGCCACATTAGCACTTTCCGAAAATGAAGGACAGACAACCAAAGTTAGCTCTGTTTTTAATATATACCATTTCTTAGTCTAATGAGATCCACAAAATAATTTCTTACTTCAAAAGATTTGTGATTTCAATGATCTTTCACTGATCTGCATTGATTTACTCTTACCCATATAGATATACCAATAATAGATGGTTTCATATGCCTCAATAAATATTATATACACAATATCATTTGATTGTGTTTATAGAGGCACTCAATTTTGCTAGGATGGTTTTTGGTTATCTGACCTAAAGATCCTATCATGGGTTAGTACCTTTAACTTTTCCAGTTTAGTATGCATTGCCAGGGCTTATGTTCCCTGGGGCAAAGATTTTGGGAAGCTAGGGTCACCTCCAGATCATGCTTCTGTATGATCTTACAATGGACTAAGCATGATCCTGTAAAAGAATGAAATGGAACAAAGCTCCATTAACTGCATGTTTAGGTAGTTTTGCTACATTTTGCTACTTCATTTCAGTTCTCAGTGGACATATGCTTACTAACCATGGTACTTGCTTCTACTTTTTACTTTTCCTAAATTTCTATCTTCCAAGCCTCAATAATCACACCTAGAATTGATTATTTAGAGTCAAGCTCTAGCTCAGCTAGTCTCTTGACCTTATAAAACTCACTTAACCTCTGCAAATCTATTGCCTCATCTATAAAATGTGGGAGTTGAATTAGATAACCCCTAAAATTCCTGTCAGCACTATATCATTGATTCTGTGACCCTTTCCCCAACTTCCTTATTTCTTTTTAGGGTACCATTATTCTTATAGTTATCCAGATTCTAGCCTTGGAACCATTCTTGATTCTTCCCTTTCTTTTACCCTTCTCTCAATCAACTATTTGCTAAATCTTGTCAAATCTATCTCCACAAAATATTTTGTGACCATTCCCTTTTCTCTAATTATACAACCACTATACTAATTGAAATCCTTATTGTCTTTCTTTAAAAAATTTTTATAATATATTTTAATTTATTTTATTAAATACTTTCCAATTACATTAAATTTTTTTGAACTCCAATTTCTCTTCCTCCTTCCTTCCCCTTCCCCACTCCTTTATAGTCTTTCACCTGAAACTATTACTATAGTCTTACTGGACTTCCTTGCTTTAGACCTTTCCTCTTTCATATACATCCACTTAATCAACAAGTCTTTATTAAGCTCTAACTATATGCCAAGAACTCTGCTAAACATTGGATATACAAAGAAAGACAAACACAATAGCTCTTAAAGTAATCTTAAATTAATTAATTCTTTTGCTAAGATCTTTCATTGGCTCCAGTGCTCCAGTCAAATTGCCTACTAGTTAGTCCTTCAAATTAACATTTCATCTTCCTCATCAGTGTAGTTAATTTGTACATTTTGTCTTCCATATGCAGAATGTATGCTCTACTTAAAACCACTTCATGGAATCTATTTTCTGTAAAGACTCAATTCACCTATCATTTACTTTGTGAGGTCTTTTTATTTCCCCAATTCTAGCTGAACCTTAAGTTTTAAGATGGCAAAAATTGTTTTATTTTTGTATTCCCAATACCCAGCAAAATATTCCACAGTTAGTGACATAGTTGTTAAAATGAATATAAGGGAATTTGGGCTATCTTTCTTATTTCTTATGTTTGTTCCATTTATAACAATGGGCATTTTGGCTACAACTCTAAAACTAAAGAGTCACATTTTTTTTTTTTTTTAAACACAACAATCTTACTTATTTCTTTTATGTTAGTTGTTTTTCTCTCAATTTTTGAAATTCAGAAATTAAAACTCTGAATATCATTCTAAGTTTGAAAAGATTATACAAAATAGTATATAAAATTCTGCTTTCATATTCTTCTTGATAGGTTTTCAGAGATCAGTCTAAGATGACATATTCCTTTCCTCAACTTTAAATGAATGGGTTATTTAAATTTAAGTAAAAATCTTTTATCCCCAAATGCCTTGATGTAACTACTTTGTGCCATTCCTGTATTTATATTTATGCTGTACTTTTAAACATATGACAGAAAGCTCTTTTTGGCTTTGAATTTTTATATGAATTTGCTGTATTCTCTTTTGAACATAAGCTCAATTCAACTAAGGACTACTTCATTCTTTGTACTTGTATCTCCACTAACTGCCTCACAGTAGGTGAAAAATATACATGTTTATTGACTGAGAAATTCACAATTCACACAAACACATACACAGAGTCTTCCCCATTCAAACGTATGCTCCTTGAAGACAGAGATTATTTGTGTCTTTTGTCTAGCATATACTGAGCACTTAATGTTTGCAGATTTACCCATTGACAAATATTTTGCATTATTTTTTCCTAAATACCTTACCTATCCCAAAATTCTGCTCTGATGGTTCATGGTAGCATAGAAATGGCAGAATGCAAATTCTGATAGGTCCTATCAAATTGGAAAGGATATTATAGACAAATACCATTGTTTGGACTCAAAGAACCAGCCTTGCTAAGCCTAGAGAGATTCATTAAACTGGCCATAGTGTGATTTTTCTTCTTCCACAGCAATTTTCTCAAAACCATTTATTAAAGTATAAATGGGTTACGTAAAGAGAATTTCACTCTATCCACCACTGCTCCACATTGGATCATTTTTGGAAATTCTTTTGTTAGTGATTTGATCTTTACATCTAAATTAGTTTGTATTTGCTAACACATGGCAGTCGACTACAGGGGAAGGCAGTCAAAAATAAGCTGGGTGGGTAAATTCCATATAGGTATAAAAACTGGTTGTGTTTTACAAACATATCAATTAACTATATAAGTTCATAATAGCATAAATATGTATATAATCAACTATATTCGCTAGGGGGAAGCATGGAGGATGAAAATTGAAAGTAAGAACTGAGGCTTGGAATTACTCTGGAATTTTTTTTTTTGGAGAAGTTAGTTTTGAAGAATGTAATATATTTTACATTTTGTACAGAAATGGCAAGTAGATATGATCAGCTGGGGCAAAAAAATAAAAATTCGTATATATAAAATGTATACATTTAGCTATGGAAGAATCACTGTATAATTCTGGAAAGTCACAATGAGTGTCAAGGGAATGAGGAGTGGTAGTAGCATAGCTAGACTATAGTTCTTCTACTCCCTTGATAGTAAGGTCAACAGTTACATTACAAAGCAAAAAAATGGAGAGCTCATCTGATCCCTAAATGGCTTGGTATTTACTCTCTCAAGGCACCTACCCAAGGGGAGAAATCCATATTATTTACCTGGTTGCTATAACTCCTTCTTACCCAGTGAATACTTAATGATAATACAGGTACAATCTGCCAAATACTGTTCATTTGTTTCATGAAAACAGGACATTATTGGTGAAACGATGTTACAAAGGTGGGAGTTATACAGGAACAAAGTTATAAATGGGACATACCTTCTTAGGTGATTAAAATTACCAAAAAGGAAAAGCAAGTATGAAGTTATGAGAAATTTTAGATTCACTGTTAAGATTGAAAACAAGTCCTTTCTAAGATGTTAGTTTTCTTCAAATTGACTTTCAATTTTAGGGGAATAAGGCATTACTATTCTATTTTACCTGTGCATACTGGCTCATGTTCAGTTCAAGCCTTCTGCTTGCTACCATAAAAGCATAAGAATATCTTTAAAGGTATTGCCTTTCTGCATACAATTAAAGAAATCACAACCCTATCATTTGGTAGCATAACATTTTCCCCTTTCTGTCAAAGAAATCTGATATTTATTTTTTGATAGCGCCTTACTGATTTATACTGAAATGCCTGATTTGATATATGGGGTCACAGATTTTGGAACTGGGAGCTGAACTTTTCTGATCATCTAGTTCAAATCCACCATTATACAGATGAACAAAATAAAGTTTAAAAGTTTAAGATGACATAAATAGTGGTTATTGGCCACTGAGATAAATGAAAAGGTAAGAGAAAGGGGGTGCCATATTCAAGGCAAATAGTCACCAATGGGCAGAGCATCTTCAATGTGAATGAAAGGAAAGAGCCATGTGAATGACATGGAGAAAAGGAAAAGGAATAGGAAAATAGGAAATGGGCTCAAGGCAAGTAGAATTTATCAGCACAGTATAATGGAGGTGAATGAAGGTCAGGAAAGGAGTAAGAAGCTGAGGCATAGGGCAAAAGAGATGGAAGATGACCAAGGGGACAAATTTGAAAGCAAGGTAGAAAGAAGGTAAAGGCTACACTGAAATCAGGCCAAGAGACATGTGAGCAGATTATAATGGTGGAAGCAGACAGATTTAGTAGCATGGACTTGTATACTTAGAAAATCTGCCTGTAAATATTATATGGATTTCTGCCACTTGGATATAATACCTGCTCTACCTATTTCATAGAGATCACAGATGTGAAAGCACTTTGAAAAGTAAAAAAACAACAACAACAAAAAAAAACAACCCATAAAATGAAAGTCATTAGAAAAATACAATAATGGAATACTTTGCAAAAATAAGTCTCAAATAATGACCTTTAGTTAGCTAAATATTAAATCAATCTCTTCCATTTAGCAAAATAATTACAATACAAAACTCTATAAATAGAAGAAAGCCACGAGAATAATCCTTCATTTGTAGGGGTTATCATGGATTTAGATGTTTTATTAAAATTGTATCTTCCACTATTGCATTATAGTATAAAGCTAAATTGTTGTCCAATCATAAATTTTCAGGGCTTTAGTCCACTTATTTTTCACTGCTTCCAGGTTAGAATTTCAGTATTTAAACTAAAATTTAAAATACATATTTTCTTCTTAGAACTGCTTTACTTTAATAAAAGTTATGTTTATTCTGAAAAACACCAGATAAAGTGGGAACACCCCCCCACATAAGAGAGGGAGAGAGAGAGAAAGAGGGGAGGGAGGGAGGAGAGATAGAGAAATTGCTCATATAACTTGCACAGTATATATTATGGTTAGTACTATTATAGCTAAGCGAAAGTAGATGATAAAATACAGGAAAAATCATTTCAGCAAACTAAAAATCTCATATACCTTGCTTTGGACATTGGTAAATGACCTAGAAATATAATGATTAGAATGAGGACCTTGGGAGTCAGACTAAAATCCAGAATTAGAATACTACTTCATATATGTACAGTCTTCATGATGAAAAACAAGTAACTTAACTGTTCTCAGCTTCAATTTTCTCACCTGGAAAGGAAGGATAGTCATATCTAGAGTACTTATCTGTACATACACTTACTGTGTGTATGTATATAGCATTTTGCACAACTTGAAGTACAATACAAAAATGTCAGTTATTGTTACTACTGGCAAGTTGATATACTTTGCTTATTTCAAAATGGTAGAAGAACAACTAAAAAGTTAACATCTCTACACTTAAGTAACATATTTAAGCTACGTACAAAACTATTTTATAAACATGATTTACTAGTTGCATGACGTTGGGCATTATCTCACTGTGTGTGTGTGTGTGTGTGTGTGTAGAGGAAAAGAGAATAATAGGGCTATAGAACAAGAGCTGGAAGGGACCTCAGTCACCTAGTCCAGCCCTTTCATTTTACAAATGAGGAAACTGAGTCCCTAGGAGGTTCAGTGCCTTGCCCAGAATAATAGAGCTAATAATAGGGAATTGAAATCCAGGTTTTTCTAACTCCAGGTCCAGTGAATTATCCATTACTGCAAACTACCCACAGTGATGCTGAGAAATCTAGGATTTTCAATTCTCAACAATTAGGAACTGTTTAATACTAGAGAACATACTCGAAAAGTATTGATGAATCAGCTTAGCTCCAACAGTAGTTCAAAACTAGGAAGTCTCCTTCATTAAGAGTAAGCCTGTTTGTTTCTGTCCCTGAAGGTTTTTTTTAAAACTAGACTACAAAAGTTACTAAAGAGACTTCTGAAATGATACATAACTGGGTAACCAAGAAATACATTCATGTTCTTTGGAGGGATATAAGCAAAAAGGGAGGGAACTTGTGGCAAGTTTAAATAAATTAAGCTCCAGAAACTCAACAGAGCTTTTGTTAAATTGTTACTAAATATGATTCAAAGCAAGAAAAGTCTTCCAGGCTTGTTCCAGCTTCTGCAGGCTAGCTCTCAATAGGGTGCCTCCTCTCAAAAATTACTTTCTAACTTCTTTGTATCCATAACCTTTTTCTAAATAAGAAAATTCACACCCGAGATTTAAGAGCTCTGAGAATCCTTTTCCAAACTAAATAGGATGGAACAAATCTATTTACAAAACTGAGACTGGGAGAAGGGAAGAGATTTGGACAATGTCCTAGAGAGCTAATAAGGGATACAGAAATGGGCCCAGGTCAGACTCCAAATCTAGCCCTGACCAGAACTATTCCCTTACACTAAAATCTTACCATCCATGACGGGTTTTGGAAAGCTTTTTTTAAAAGTCAGTGATAATAATACAATTAAATATTTAAAACACAACCCAACTCCCTTTACAATCTTGATTATTTAAAAACGATGACATAGAATAGACTACACCTGCCAAATGGAAAACCTTCTGTATATAAGATTAACTTCTAGTTTTGGAAAACCGTCTAGTTTTGATTACAGCGTAGGAAAAGTAGAGAACTCTAGCTTAATTTCCATCAGCTAAATGTTCATAGTAAATTCTTTAAGGACTTCCAACTTCATTCCCACGTTATTTCAAAAAATGTCAGCGTGGGAGAATTGATGAGGGGAGGAGGGTTCCCGGCCTTTTCACGTATGATTTTAGTGCTGAGAAATCGGGATCTGAGCGATGAAGCCAGGACAATCCCCAAATCACAGGCTGCCTTCGGTCCGCCCCTCTGGCGCGGACCGCCCGGGGTGGACACTCATTCATTCTGCTAAGTGAGGGGAGCCGGATACCTCTCCACGAACCCACTGCCTTTCTGAACGCTCCAGTTCAAGGTACCTGGTTCTTGGAGGACGGGGAGGAGGGGGACGGGAGGACGGAGATCATGGAAGACCGCAGCAGAGGGCAGGAGGAATCTGTCATTTACTAACGCTGGGATCGAGCCTGAAAAGCTTGCTTCCCTCCCCCTCGCCCAGCCAGACCGACAGGCTCCCTCCCTCTCTCTCCTTCCCGGGGCCCTCCGGTTCCTCTCAGCTTCCCTGCCTGGGGCCTTCCCGGGCCGCGGCTGCTCCGCGTTCCCGGGACACTCAGAGAGCCAGGTCCGAGTCCCCGGCCCGAAGGCACCACCCTCCAGACCACCACCCTCTGATTACGGCCTCATTAATCACTGCTCCGAGCTCGCCACGCCAGCCCGGACCGGGAGAGCTTAATGAGCTTCCGCTTTTAAAGCATAATTACAGTGACTACCAAAGGTAGGGGGGCTCGAACCGGCCTCTGCGTGACCTCAGGACCTCTAAGCGCGCGCGCTGTTCCGAGAAGCAGGGCCGACCCGCCGGTTTGGGGTTCTGCCCCCCGAGGCGCGTCCCTCCCCCCCCCGGGGTCCCGCGGGCGCTCACCAAGGTGAGGGCCACCTCGAGCATGGGGGCCAGCGCCAGCGTGCCGTGGAAGAGGGGGATACAGTCCACGAAGAGGGTCTGGTGCGGATGGAGGCCGCCGTGCGCCGGCTGCTCCTTGCGGGGCTTCTGCTTCTCGGCCACCAGCAGCCCGTTGACGGCGCAGTGGGGGTACTTGGCCCCGTGCAGCACCATCTTGCAGTAGGCCTGGGTGGTCAGCTTCACGCCGGGCATGATGAGGTCCGGGCCCGAGGCCCGCAACGACGGCAGCCGGGCAGCCTCCCAGGCCCGGCGCGGCCCCTCACCATAGACGCTCAGGGGCTGCGGCCCGGCCTGGCCCCTAGACGCCTGCCGTCTCCTCTAGTTTTCTGGGCTTTGCCGGGCCACTGGTGAGAAGCTCCGGCAACCGCAGCCAGCTCGGGAGGCCCACAGCTGCCCGGCTCCTCTGGGGGGACCTGCCGCAAAGCGGCGCCGGTCGTAAAGCTGCCCCGCAGCAGCTCTTCGCGACAGCGAGATCGCCCCGGCCTCCCTTCCCCCTTTGGCGTCTGGTAGGGGCTGTGGGCGGGGCCTGGCGCGCCGGGTCCTCCCGCATCCCTAGAGCCTGCGCGGCATTACGGCCTCCCTCTTCCGGTCTCGCGCTGCTGCGGGGTGGAGGGCAGTAGTGAGCGGCGGCAGCGGCGGCGGCGGCTCAGGAGGCAGGTGAGACGGTGCTGGCGGCGACTCGGGCGGGCCCCGCCGCTCTCCGGGGGCTGGCGGGAAGGCGGCCGAGCTCTCCGCCACGCCCTGACCCGGAGCACGGGGAGAGGGAGGACGGGCCGCCGCGGGCCCTCCCTGCTCAGGGTGACATTGAAGAGCGGCGGGCCTGCGCGGACCAGGCCGCGGGAAGGGCCTGCCGACCTCTCCCCAGGGCGGCCCGGGCCCGAGGAGAACCCTGAGACCCCGGCGGTTGCGGGGCTAGGTTTGCCCCGTCGGAGGCCCGACGCCGGGGGCTCGGGTGTCTGCGTCGCAGTTTGTCATCGGTGACCTTGGGCGCGAGGCGGCCCGGCCGTGATGGCTGCGGGCTTTGTCTTTCTGCCTTCCCAGCGAGGGCCGGGGACACCTGGGCACCCCATGCAAAACGAAACGGAATGTGCGGCAGAGGGACCCGGGTTCGAGTCTCCTCGGAGTAGCAGTAGAGGGTGATCTTAGGCGGGTCATCGCCCTTCCCTCCCTGTCAGAAGAAGGGTCTCTGGCGTTGGGAAGCGATCCTATTGTCACCTTTCTTCCTCTTTTATTTTGGGGGAGTCTAGACACTGCTCAGCTCCAGGAAGGCCTGTTATGTAAAGTGTCCTCTTTCCCTCCCTTCCCCCCACAAATCTGTGGCTGCCCCCGTCATTCCTGATCCTTGTTATCTAGAGGGAAGGGGTACGGGGAGACGTGGGGGGTGAGGAAGGGGAAGAAAGGACCCCAGACTTTGGGCACTGGTTATTAATGCAATTCCAGGTGTGATTTTAGTTCCTTGACTGCATTTTGGGAGGGGCTTTTAATCCATAAGAAAGGGCTGATTATGGGGGTGGCTGCTTTGAGCCTGCAGATATATAAATGGTCTAAGTCCATCCTTTGACTGTTGCCTAGTAAACTGTCCAGGCTGGACCAGGCCTATAGATTGTGACCTTGGGCTGATCACTTCCTGTGGAGAGGGTAGTTTTCTAGTGAGTAAATAAGGATGGATTCTAGGGCTTTTTTAAGAATTGCACTTTGTGACCCCTAGATTTTTACCTTCTTTAACTAGTGGCTCATTTTTTATTTTATTAATTTATTTTATTAATCCACTGAGGGGACAGTGGAGATCTTTCAGCTCAAATTCTCATTTTACTTATGTGGAAGATGCCTCCTTGCCTGGGTAAAATGACTTCTCCAAGGTCACATCCAAACCTAGCTAAAGCCTTTTAATCCTAAATTCATATTTACTTTCCAGGTCACCTCATAAGGAGTATTTTTAAAATGCTTGAGCTTATTTTTGGCACTTTCTCAATCAAGACTGAGACACCTACAGGCTTTTTGTTACTTTCAGCATTTTTATTTATACCTTCTTACATTTAAAGACCTCATCTCCCCAAATAGTTATTTCTGTACTCCTTTCTACAGAATAAATACAAAATTCACAGTTAAGTCATACCATATCACTTTTAAAATTTTGTCTTGGCTGTCAATTGTGTAACTGACTTGATTTATTGTAAGGAAGAAAAGTAGCATTGTTATTAATAAATATATTCCAATTTAACTTGAAACAAATCTTGTATTCTTTTTTTAACAGAATGTTGGCTACCAGGGTGTTTGGCCTTGTTGGAAGGCGGGCTATTTCCACCTCAGCCTGTGTTCGGTCACATGGTATATATTTTTCCCTTCTTTTTTTAACTATTTGCATACATTTCAGTAAAATGTTGTGAGATAACAATTGGTACTGAATGTAAGTTCCAGCATCTGCTTTTTTGTTCTGCCTGGTCCCTATCCTCCATCCTTTGTTCAGATCCTGTGCATCTTAGATCAGATGGGTCTCCACAGAAAGCCTTTCTTTGAGAAGGCTCAGATTGCTCGGAAATCAATGAGAAAATTTACTCAGATTGTATTGGGTGTGGGGTACAAAAACTTAACTATGCCTGTTCTAGCTATTGGGGAAAATTTTATGTACATTTATAGTTAAAGGAGGATTAGGAAAAAGGATTTAAGTATAAGATGAACTTGAGCTGAAGTGATAAGAAAATGAGTTGAACATAAGGAGCAAGTTCCTTTGAGGTATCTGACAGGTATGTGAGCAACAGAAAGGAGGCCAGTTTTGCTGGATTGAAGAGTGAAACAAAGTAATGTATTCTATAACTGGAGGAGTATTTTTATTTTTAATTTTAAAATTTATTATGTAGGGGAGGTATTTTTTTTTTTTTTACTTCCTAAAGCACAGGCACTTTTCCTTTTTTTTTTCAGATGTAAATGCTCTTCCTTCCCTCTTTTTTTTTTCACCCAATGAGAAAGCAAAACATTACAAATATGTATAGTCATGAAAATGAATTTCTGTATTTACCATGTTTTTCCTATCACTCCCTTCTCCATCCTCTCTTCTCCCCAAAAAAGTAAAAAGAGAAAGAAAAGGTATCTTTTAATCTGTGTTCTCTATCAATTCTTTATCTGTAGGTGAATGATGTTACATCATGAATCTTAAGTTAAGGGCTGCCCCCCAAATAGGCAAAGGAGTGTGGGAAAGCATGAATGAAAACATACTCCAGTGACTGAAATAATATTTTTCTTTCCCCTTAATTGGTTTTAGTTTTATTCTAATATATATGGGAGTTTTCTAGTTAAATTTCATTTACTTATTTTCCTCCTCATTTCCTGCCATTATTATAATAAGCAGGTGTTGTGAAGACTGAAGATTATAGTCTTCCGAGTTACGTTGATCGTCGTGATTATCCCCTGCCTGATGTGGCTCATGTCAAGAACCTTTCTTCCAGCCAGAAGGCTTTAAAAGAGAAGGAAAAGCAACCATGGAATAAATTATCTTCTGAAGAAAAAGTCCAATGTGCGTATTTAATCAATAATAAACATTTATTAAGCACGAATTATTATATACCAAACGTAAACACTGGGGATACAAAGGCAGAGGAAAGACATCAAATTTAAGAGGGATCGGGAAAAGCTTCCTGTAGAAAGTTAAGGGTTTAAAATGAAGGGTCGAAGGAAGCCAGAAGGCAGAAATGATCAGGGAGAGCAGATATGGGGGACAGCTAGAGAAGATGGTCTGTCACAATTTGTAATATCTTGTTTGAGGGATAGCTGGGAAGCTGGCCAGTGTAGTGTCATTGGATCAAAGATTTTGTGTGACACAAGAAAACTGGGGTGGAGGTAGGAGGGTAAGTAATATGCTAAAAAGGGCTTTTAGCACTAATTTAGCACTCATTTGGGCAATTGCTTCTTTTACCTCCACATCTCTAAACTGTTTTAGGTCTTCATAGCACCATTTCTGTTACACAACCAAATTAGAGCTTCTTTGTTTGTGAATGACCTTATAAGCCAAAATAATATATCCTCTCCCCTAGGAAAGGTGGCAGGTTTATAGAGAAAGAAACTGCAATAGTCTACAAAGTCATACTAATGATTGTTCATCATCTTTAATATTCCACTCTTCCCATTATTTTGAGAATTTGGATAGTGTCTAGTTCTTACTAGATATGGATCAATTCTTTATATTTTTGATAACCACAGTGTGAGAAATCCTAAGTCAAGTGGTGCTACAAGTCTAGCCTGTCTCTTATTTGTTCTTGGATTTAGTTCTGTAATTTGAAAATAAGTACAATTATTATTAATAGAGTCATAGAATCTTTAAAAAAAAAACCCAATAACTTTTATTTCTTATTTTTAGTGTACCATATCAAATTCAATGAGACCTTTGCTAAAATGAATAAACCCACAAATGAATGGAAGACAATTGTTGGAGCTGCATTGTTCTTCATTGGCTTTAGTGCTTTAATTGTCATGTGGGAGAAGCGCTATGGTAAGTATGGAAATGAAATTTATAATGGATCCTTGGTTTAGAGCAGAAGTGTCATACTTGTTGCCTAAAATGTGATTGGAAGATGTTAAAAATAAATAAACATACCTTATGACTTAATGTAAATTTGTGGTTTGCTAAGTCAACATATGACCAGAGAGACCTTCCCTTCAGTTAGAAACCAGAGCACTAGAGCAGATGGAAACCAATTCTTGTGAATTTGTGCGAAAAATCTCATTTAGCTCATGCATTTTTTAGAAATAATAGTTTACATGGACATGACACTTTCTAGTTTCATAAAGCACTTGCATATACTTTGTCACATTTTTTTCCTCAAAACTTTTCATGATAGGTAGACTAGAAATTATACCCATTTTATGGAGGAGGAAATAAGTTTAAGATAAGTGACAGAACTAGGAATTAAATCCTGATCTTCATACTGACCATTTTTTCCCACTATACTGTGCTGCTGTTGCTGCTGAAGGGGTATCTTTGTCAATAAGTAATCCCAGGTCATACATAAATGAGTATTTATCCAAGAAAGATTAAATAGTCATGCATTCTAGGTGACATTTTTGTAGTAATTTTAATTATTGCAAAGTGCTTTTGTCCTCTAGAGGATTTGCCTTGTCCATTGTAGAGAACAATGTGTTGCCTAAATAGTGTTGAGCCTTTTTTGGGACCATATTGGAAATCTGACAAATTCTTTTGTCACTACAATATGCAGAATTTTGTTTGTTGTGTTTTAACAATCAGTGCTAGGTTTGCTTTTGTGCCTTGAGTTAATGTAAGTCCAGAACAATTCCTTATGGTTATATGTAATTTATTTTTCATCTACATTATTTTTTTCATTCCTTTGAACCTCTGAAAAGACTGATGCTCTTTAATTTCTTTTCTTCAACTCAATAGCACTGTCATTGTTAAGTTTTTAAGGAATTGAGAAAAGTAAAAATAAACCCAACATATCTGTTTTTGTCTTTAGTGGACAAAGTCAATATAGATGAGTGAATGCCACTTAAGAGACAGGATTCCCAGAGAACCCACTGCATATTGCCTCATGGGAATAGCAATTTAAGTTCATTATCAGCACATTCTTTTTTAAACCCCATTTTTATTGTCTGAATGAAGTGAAGTCCATCTTTTCTCTTGAAAATTCTCTCATTTACAGTTTATGGTCCTATCCCGCACACCTTTTCTGAAGAGTGGGTGGCCATGCAGACCCAGAAAATGCTGGACATGAAGGTTGCTCCTATCCAAGGGTTCTCTGCCAAGTGGGACTATGAAAAGAAAGAGTGGAAGAAATAGAAGAAATTGGGCATTACATTATGCTTCCTGTTTATTTGAACTTCTTGTTCCTTCACGTATGTGTAATTCTGAGCATATTTACTGGAATGTTCTACGTAAAACATTAACAGTGAGAATAAACAACTGACTTACTTGAAGATGTAGTGTCGTCACTTGAAATTAGCTGGTACTGTGTCATGTGTGTGTCTTTAGTAAATATAAAAATCAAATGCAAAAATTCAAAAAGTTTGCTAAGTTAAATAGTAAGTGATGGTATAATTGTCATCTTGAAGTATTTTTTAACCAATGGATTTTTTTTTAGTGAAATGTTTCAGTGGGGAACCAAAATCTAAAAAAATAATTAAATTTTGGCTGCGCATCCAATTTATTAGAAGATATCTCCGATTTTTTTTTCCCCAGAAAGTAAGACATATGAAGTCAGAATATAAAAGGTCAGTCATTCTTTCTGACTGCAAAAAAAACGATCTTTTAATAAGCCCCAAAATAGTTTTTTGCCTTAAGTCGTATGATTTATTAATGGCAGAATCAAATTCTAGAATGTATTTGAGTCCTACTTTGACACATCAGACTAACTTCCTTGGATGTTCAGATTTATTCTTTGTATGACAACCCAAAACAAATTCTTCAACTTCTTTTTGTAACTCTGAATGAATAAGGGAATGTTGATATTAAGTAGTAGCTAACAGGTCTTTGCAATTGAACTCTCATCATCTTACCTCAGCAGTAAAGTCATCATTTAAAAAGTTGGCAAAGGAGGTGAACTAGATGATGCAATAGATAGAATACTAGTTCTGAAGTCAGGAGAACCTGAGTTCAAATGTGGCCTCAGATGCTTAACACGTCCTGGCTGTGTGACCCTGGATAAGTCACTTAACTCCAATTGCCTCAGCCAAAAAAAAAAAAAAAATTGGCAAAGGGTTTTAGAAGTTTAAGTTAGTGTTTCTCTTAGGGGATGGTTGCTGTTTGAGGTGGGAACATGAAGTTGAAGGAAAATTGTTTTTTAATTAATTTCTCCTCTTTTGATGTGAGTTTCCAAACTTGATTTTTGCAGGGCAGGTAATTTAGAAACATATTTGTAAATTTTTCATTTGCAACAAAACAACCCTGAAAGAAGCAAATTTTAGTAGAAAATTTTTAAAAATAAAATTTTCAATATGACTAGTAAAAACATTCTAAACTTTCAGCTTATTCTTTGAGGTACTTTGCTAGAGAAAGGCTACATATTTGTTATAGGAAAGAAATCACTTCTCTTAGCAGTACTTTTAGTGAACTTTCAAAATAAAGATGATTATTTTAAACTAAATTTATTATTTTATTATTTTAAAATAGTCACCAGCAAATATTTCAATATAGAAAAAATAGGAAAGAAATTGTTTAAGAAGCTGAACTTGTGTTACATAATATATTTGTTTAAGAAAAATTAAATTTTGTAATAAGTAACAATTGGTGTATGTGGACCAAGTTGAAACACGCTCTATCCATATTTCTTAATAGATCTTATTGTCTGAAGCAAGTAACATCAGAATTGCACAGAAGGTTCCTTCTCTCTAGCACCCCAACATCTTCTAGTACTTTTACAATGTACCCCAGATACTCTGCGCAAGTTGATAGAGTGAGGGGAGCCTTAAATTTGGGGGTGAGAACTCAATCATTGCTTCTCTGGGCTTCCATTTTCTTAGCAATAAAATGAAGGCGTTGAACTCAACCTCTGATGTCTCTTCTGACTTGATTTCATTTCCATGATAAATACCATAGTAAAAGTTATCCCTGGGATGAGACACATGCTTGGATTGGGAGGAGGAAATTAAAAAACTGACAAATGCAGATGCAAGCTCATTAATTCAAGTCAATTCCAATCATAGGCAAGCTGTCAAGTAAAAGAGAGATGCCATGTACAATGCAGGCAGCCCTGATATGGCACAGGAAAAAAGGGGGACATCCCTGAGTTAGCCTGACTACTTAAGACTTTTTAGATGTTTTCTTGGGGAAACTCAAGTTCAGTGAGGCTAATTATAAGCTACATTTAAAAAATAGTATTCATAGACCCTCATTACACCCTGAATTGTATAATATAGTATGAATTCTTAAGCATTACAGAATTTTCATTAAAACAAAATACCTTGGAAGTTTCTCTTGTGGTTTAGAAAAGACCTGCAAGGGAACAAATCTTTTGTAGGATCATTTTCAGCATCTATAATCAAATTAGCACTTATATTTCTGCATCCACTTGTAGAACAAATTAGAAAGGCTTTTATTTTTCTTGGTTGATGTGCAAAGGTTTCATTTTTACAATATCATTTGAGTCATTGAAAACTATGTGATTTGCCAAGCATTATTTCCATCTTGGCCCCAACTATAGGTTGTGCTAGAGCTTCTATCAAATTTAGCAAATTCTGTCAGCAACCTTATATGATTAATGCAAATAATCCTTTCTGAAGTAATGGCTTTTGAAAAGGTTTATATTTATTAAAAGCATTAAGTTCTGGAAAAATCCTCTTAGCAATGTATTTTGCATGTTGATTTAAAAAATATTTCCATTTTTAAGATTTCATGCACTAGCTAAAGTATATAAATTTTTTTTTCATTAACAATAATACCTGTGAATCCCAGTAATAAAGGGGACTTTTTTTTTTTTACTAGACTTTTAAATTTATGATTCTGCCAATTATACTGTATTGCTTTTACTTTTACTAGTTTTAGTTGCAGCAATGGACTTAATTCAAACCAATAAAATATTAATTTACTGTCAAAGGCCACTTACGTCTTCATTAACTAGTAGAGAAAATGAAATATCTGATATTTGTTGAAAATTTTAAATGATTATAACTATACTTTCCTGTTGTGCAGTTGTTTCAGTCATGTTCTATTCTTCATGATTGAGTGAGGGGAGTTTTCTTGATAAAGATACTGGAATAGTTTGCTATTTCCTTTTCCAAGTCATTTTATCTGTAGATGAGGAAACAGACAGTTAAGTGATTTGCCCAAAATCACATAGCTAGTTAGTGCCTTATTCTGTATTTGAGCTCAATTCTTTTTTTTTTTTTGTTTTTTAATAAAGCTTTTTATTTTCAAAACACATGCATGAATAATTTGACAACATTGACCCTTGCAGAGCTTTTTGTTTCAGATTTTCCCTCCCTTCCACCCACCCCCTTCCCCAGATGGCAAGTAATCCAATATATGTTAAACATGTTAAAATATACGTTAAATCCAATATGTATAAACATTTATGCAATTTTCTTGCTGTGCAAGAAAAAAATCAGATAAAAAAAAAAGTAAATGAGTAAGAAAACAAAATGCAAGCAAACAACAATAAAAAGAGTGAAAATGCTATGTTGTAATCCACACTCAGTTCCCACAGTCCTCTCTCTGGATATAGAGGGTTCTCTTCATCACAAGATCATTGGAACTGGCATCAATCATCTCATTGTTGGAAAGAGTCATGTTCATCAGAATTAATTGTTGTATAATCTTGTACTGTACAACGATCTCCTGGTTCTGCTCATTTCACTTAGCATCAGTTCATGTTAGTCCAGGCCTTTCTAAAATCATCTTCCTTTAAGAACAGCAATCCATTACATTCATATACCATAATTTATTTAGCCATTCTCCAACTGAGGGGCATCCATTCAATTTCTAGTTCCTTGCCATTACAAAAAGGGCTGCTACAAACATTTTTGGACATGTGAGTCCCTTTCCTTCTTTATGATCTCTTTGGGATACAGGTTCAATAGACAATGCTGGATCAAAGAGTATTCAAATTTTATAGCCTTTTGGGTATAGTTCCACTTGCTCTCCAGAATAGTTGGATCATTTCACAATTCCACCAACAATGCCTTAGTGTCTCAGTTTTCCCACATTTCCTCCAACATTCATCGTTATTTTTTCCTCAGTCAATTAAAGAGGTGTGAAGTGGTACTTCAGAGTTGTCTTAATTTGCATTTTTCTAAACATTTAAAGCATTTTTTCATATGTCTAAAAATAGCTTTAACTTCTTCATCTGCAAATTGTTCATATGCTTTGGCCATTTATCAATTAACCTCATTTGCACATTCCTGAATTGTTTTAGTCTGCTTTAGTCTTGCTTTGTTGACTTTGATTTGAACTTTATTTTTACTAATAAAAGTAGTTGTATTTATTTAGATATTAGACTTAAAAATGGCTAGTAGCTGTGATTGATGCATTGAGCTCTCCCTGGATCTATGGACAGGGATCAGGCAGCCACCACTTTTTGGGGAAACTACCATAATCTAAGAGTAACACGAATACCTGGTTGTTTTTTGTTGTTACTGTTTTTTTTTTTTTTTTTTTTTTTTTTACAAGGACAGGATCCAGAGAAAACTTGGTTGCTAAAGAGAAACCTGTATAAGTGTTACCATTGCTTTGTAACTGAAGGGTTATTTGTGCATTAAAAATGGCTAAGTCCTTAATTACTGTGGATTTTTGCCTCTTGACAATAAACCAGACTTGGCTGTCTACTTTTCAATTGAATCTATGCGTGGAGAGGGATCTTTTGGTGTAAATCTGTTAGATAGAATCCATTGGTTTCAATTGCAGATTATTTAATGGAAATTTTAGTCTTTAAGATATATTTTTATTTTTATTTATTTATTTTGCTGGTGCAGTTGGGGTTGTGATTTGCCCAGAGTCACACAGCCAAGAAGTGTTAAGTGTCTAGATTTGAACTCAGGTCTTCCTGACTTCAGGGCTGATGTTCTATCCATGTGCCACTTAGCTGCCACCTAGCTGCCCCCTAAGATATATTTTTAAATGAGCTTTTAATATCTCTTGATAGCTGAATCCTCTCCAAACCTGAAACAGGTTTGAGTCTCAGACTTTGTTCTGCTACTTATTCCCATTGTGACTTTGGGCCTATATCATCACTTCTCTAGGTCTTATTTCTTTATCTGTATAATGAAGGAGTTGAATTAGATCATCTTTAAATTCATTTTCAGATTACTCCTTCATTATACAGATAAAGATAGGTTAACTGCCTGGGAGAGAGGGTTTGCTTGTATTTCTTCAGCAGGAGAAGGAATCAGATGGGTGCCAACGAGTCATATTCGCCTTATCCATCAGAGAGAGACAGAAAAAGAGAAAGACCTCAAAATAAAGGAGAAGATCTAAGAAACATCTGACACTGAAAGAGCATGGATAATAAGAAGACTGTTAAAGAACTTTAAAAACCAGCAGGAATCATTGGACTTCCTCACACAAGATGAGACTAATGGACAATGGACTTATGGACATTTATAAATTTTCAATTTATGATTATGTTATATACTTCTAGCATGTGTTATGTTACTATGTTACTATATGCTTATGTAATTTATGTAATTATCTGTAATACTTCCCATATTGATGGATTTATGTTTCAAGGTCATGACTGTCCTATGTTCTAAATCAAAAGAAAGGGGGAGATGTTAGGATTACTAAGTGAGAACTCAGGTTGTCTGGATGGTGACAAGGTGAGAATTCAGGTTTTCTGGACGGTTACAAGGTGAGAACTCAGGTTGACTTGATAGAGGGGGCAAGCTCATTGGCTGGGGTGGTTCTTCCCAGAAGCCCTTGCATTATCCCATGCCCATTCTCTGGGAGGATAAAAAGAGACAGCAATGGGCGCAGAGAGCAGATCGGCCTGGAGAAGGATAAGAGCTGGAGGAGATTCAGAGCCAGGATTCAAGAAGGAAGACTCTCTGCATTACATCAGGCCTGACGGGGCTCTCTGCAGGAAGGGAAGTCACTTCTAAGGACAAGAGTTAACAGCAACTGCCTGGAGACAACGGTTCGTTACAGGAAGAAGAATCTGTCCGAAAGATTTGAGTAGACACAGCAGATCTCTTCCCAGAGAGCAATCCGGCAGCTTCTAGAGACGATAGCTCGTTACATAAATCTTATGATTCTGTGAGTGATAACTTAATTTTATTTCAATTCTTTTGGGTGCAAAGTTTTCTAAAATGTATTCTATTCTGTACTTTTGAATTAACTGAATGACCAAAGCTCTCTCCTTATGAAAATTAACTTCCTAGATTGTGCTGTGGTGATATAGTGACTCATTATGAAAATTAACTTATTGTACTATGCTGTTATAATGTAGTTATGCCCTGAAGGCCTGTTGTGAAGTGTGGAACTATTTGTTCCTACTTTGGCAGCTTCCAAATGGTTTTTTCAATTCACCCTTTTTTCCTAGTTTTTATAGCTCCTCCTTCACTGTCAGCTGTCAATCCCTTGTGCTTTTAGTGTGTGTTTTATGTAGCAGTCCATTCTGATTTACTTCTAATTTTCATTGGTCCAAAAAACCAGATGACTGACCTGGAATGATTTTTGGTAAATTCATAATAAGAATGTGAAGAGGAAATAAAGTACATGGACTTTGAGCTATCAAATAGATGACTTATTTCTCTTGTTTCCTGAATCCTGACAGAATTCCAGGTAATCAAGGGTGCTAGATGGCTGACTTATTTATAGGGGAGGCATTAATAACTTTTGTAGCTACTTTTTTTTTCTTTTTCAATTTATTTTATTTTTTTAAATTAATTTTATAATTATAACTTTTTTTTTTTTTTACAGTACATATGCATAGGTAATTTTTTTTACAACATTATCCCTTGTACTCCCTTCTGTTCCAAATTTTTCCCCTCCTTCCCTCCATTCCCCTCCCCTAGATGGCAGGCATTCCCATACGTATTAAATATCTTATAGTATATCCTAGGTACAATATATATGTGCAGAACTGAATTTTGTTGTTGTTGCTGCAAAGGAAGAATTGTATTCGGAAGATAAAAATAATCTGGGAAGAAAATCTAAAAAAACAAACAAACAAACAAAAATGCTCACAGTTTACACTCATTTCCCAGTGTTCCTTTTCTGGATGTAGCTGATTCTGTTCATCATTGATCAATTGGAACTGAATTAGATCTTCTCTTTGTTGAAGATATCCACTTCCATCAGAATACATCCTCATACAGTATCATTGTTGAAATGTGTAATGATCTCCTAGTTCTGCTCATTTCACTCAGCATCAATTGATGCAAGTCTCTCCAAGCCTCTCTGTATTCCTCCTGTTGGTCATTTCTTACAGAACAATAATATTCCATAACATTCATATACCATAATTTACCCAACCATTCTCCAATTGATGGACATCCATTCATTTTCCAGTTTCTAGCCACTGCAAAAAGGGCTGCCACAAACATTTTGGCACATACAGGTCCCTTTCCGCTCTTTAGTATTTCTTTGGGATATAAGCCCAGTAGTAGCACTGCTAGGTCAAAGGGTATGCACATTTTGATAATTTTTTGGGCATAATTCCAGATTGCTCTCCAGAATGGTTGGATTCTTTCACAACTCCACCAACAACGCATCAGTGTCCCACTTTTCCCACAGCCCCTCCAACGTTCATTGTTATTTGTTCCTGTCATCTTAGCCAATCTGACAGGTGTGTAATATATCTCAGAGTTGTCTTAATTTGCATTTCTCTCATCAATAGTGATTTGGAGCACTCTTTCATATGAGTGAAAATAGTTTTAATTTCATCATCGAAAATTGTCTGTTCATATCCTTTGACCATTTATCAATTGGAGAATGGCTTGATTTCTTATAAATTAAAGTAAATTCTCTGTATATTTTGGAGACGAGGCCTTTATCAGAACCTTTACCTGTAAAAATGTTTTCCCAATTTGTTACTTCCCTTGTAATCTTGTTTGCATTAGTTTTGTTTGTGCAGAAACTTTTTAATTTGGTGTAATCAAAATTTCTATTTTGTGATCAATAATGGTCTCTAGTTCTCCTTTGGACACAAATTCCTTCTTCCTCCACAAGTCTGAGAGGTAAACTATCCTATGTTCCTCTAATTTATTTATGATTTCGTTCTTTATGCCTAAATCTTGGACCCATTTTGATCTTATCTTAGTATGTGGTGTTAAATGTGGGTCCATGCCTAGTTTCTGCCATACTAATTTCCAGTTTTCCCAGCAGTTTTTGTTAAATAATGAATTCTTATCCCAAAAGTTGGGATCTTTGGATTTGTCAAACACTAGATTGCTATTTTTAGTCACTATCTTGTCCTGTGAACCTAACCTGTTCCACTGATCAACTAGTCTATTTTTTATCCAATACCAAATGGTTTTTGTGACTGTTGCTTTATAATATAGTTCTAGATCAGGTACAGCTAGATCACCTTCATTTAATTTTTTTTTTTACATTACTTCCCTTGAAATTCTAGACCTTTTGTTGTTCCATATGAATTCTGTTGTTATTTTTTCTAGGTCATTAAAGTAGTTTCTTGGGAGTCTGATTGGTATAGCACTAAATAAATAGATTAGTTTAGGGAGTATTGTCATCTTTATTATATTCGCTCAGCCAATCCAAGAGCACTCAATGTCTTTCCAATTATTTAAATCTGACTTTATTTTTTGTGGCAAGTGTTTTGTAATTTTGCTCATATAATTCCTAACTTTCCTTTGGTAGATATATTCCCAAATATTTTATACTATCGACCGTTATTTTGAATGGAATTTCTCTTTGCATCTCTTGCTGTTGGATTGTGTTGGTAATGTATAAAAATGCTGAGGATTTATGTGGATTTGTTTTGCATCCTGCAACTTTGCTAAAGTTCTGAATTATTTCTAATAGCTTTTTAGCAGAGTCTTTGGGGTTCTCTAAGTATACCATCATGTCATCTGTAGCTACTTTAAAAAAAACAGTGAGATGAACATTTTTTCATTTCAAAACATTTGTAAAATTTCTGTGCCATGTATGGAAAGTGGGATGTTTTCCTATGTCCTCTGAAGAAAGTTTGTATTTGCTGCCAGGGATGAAATTGAAGAAAACTAGACATAATCACCATCATATCATTCTTTGTAATTTGGCAAGAGCTTGACTTTGGTTTAAGCTTTATGACAAGACAGAGTATAGATGATGATCTACACATTTAGTAGATGAAGGAGTTGAAGCTCAGAGAGGTCCAATGGTAGGGGTGGAATCAGAGACACTCAGCACCAGGGGGATCTTAGAGATGATTCAGTTTAGCCTTTTAGTTTTACAAAAGAAAATACTGAGGCACAGAGAACAAGGCTAGAGTCTGTGTTTCAGCGATCTTGGCCTTAACTCAGTTTTTCTGACTCCAAATCTTATTATTGAAGCAGTTTGGCTTATAGAAACTACAGCTAGTCATGTACCAAGCTTAGGTAATATGTACTGCTCACATAAGGAATGCATGAGTAGCCATAGGATTTGGAGTCTGAGAGTCTGGCTTCAAATTCTGGATCTGCTTCAACCAACATTTATTCATCAACTATTATTGAGAGGCACAAATAATAAATGTTGGGATTGTGAGAATAGCTGAGGCAAAAAAAGAAAAGATTCTGCTCTTGTGTATGGCTTCCCTTCCTCTGTCTGTCTTTCTCTTTGTCTCTGTTTCTGTTTCTCTCTTTCCCCTCTTTCTTTTCTCTTTCTCCTCTCCTCTCTTCTTTTTTTCCCCTGCTTTCCTATTTTCTCCTCTCCATCTCTGTTTCTCTCTTAATACATATGTGAGATCAAACCATTCATTTATTAAGTTTCGACCATGAGTCAAGTGGTATACTAGTTCCTAGGGTTATAGAGATATAAATGAAAGATACCTGCCCTCAAGAAGTTTATGTTGTATTGGGAGAACTGGAGAGGGAAGGGAACAAGCAAATATTAAGTGCCTACTATGTGTCAGGCACATGCTCAGCATTTTTACAAGTATTCTCTTTATTTGAGCTTCAAGACAATCCTGTAAAGGAGGTGTTATTTTTTGCTCCTCTCCTCATTTTATAATTAAGGAAACTGAGACAGACAGAAGTTATATGATTTGCCCAGGTTATACAGCAAGTAAGTACTCCAGGTACTAGGAGACATGTATAGATATAAGCATATATAGAAGAAATACAAAATGATTTTTTTGGGGGTCATAGCACTGGATAAAATTAAGGAAAGGTCTTATATTTGAGGTAAGTTTTTGAGAAAAATAGGGATTCCTAAAAGGCAAAGATGAGGGAAGTTATGTTCATTAGGCAGGTGAAAAAAAGGCTACATATAGTATTTATTTTGGAAGGACATAGTGCATAACAATTTATGGAATTGATAAACAACAGGTATGAGCATTTTCTTATGAATGAGTGGTAAAGCATTTATTAATTGCTAGGGATACAAATAAAATATAGTTCCTGATCTCAAGGAGTGCACATTCTTATTTAAGAAGATATATACAGGAGAGTGCAGTTATAAGGCACATGGCAAGGTCTGGACTTCTTAGGAGGCTTTTGGCTATCTCTCCCACAGCAGCAGTCAAGCATCATTAGGAAGGTGGGATTGTGCCTAAGAATCTGAGTAAAGAGCAGATTCTGGGCTCCCCCCAGCAAGAGTGGGGAAGGAGAGCAAAAGAGGAAGGAAAGATTGGCAGGGAGGGGCTAGCAGTTTCACTCAGCCCAAGCTCTGGATGGGGCCTTCATGGCCATAGGAGAAAGGGGAATCTGGCTTGGTATCAGTTATACTGGGAAACCTCCAGCCTCATTCCCTATTGGGTCCAGGAGAGGGAAGTGAAATTTAAACAAAGAACATAAAATTGTATACAAAATTCAAATGGTCATTTTAACTGCTCTGTTTGTCCCCTTCTGAACTTCCTTCTGAGTATTTTTTAGAATGTTTCATTGATGCTTTTTTTTTTTAATTACTATTACTATTCCTTCTCTTAGCTTCCTTCTATAATGCCCTTCTGTAGGGCAGCTAGGTGGCATAGTAGATAGAGAGACTAGATTTGTCTTCCTGAGTTCCAATCTGGCCTCAGACACTTACTAGCTGTGTGACTCTGGGCAAGTCATACAACCTCTGCCTACCTCAGTGTCCTCACCTGTAAAATGAATTGGAGAAGGAAATGACAAACCATTCCGTACCTCTGCCAAGAAAACCCCAAATAGGGTCTCAAAGATTTGGACACAACTGAAATGACTGGACAACAATTATAAAATGATGGTATTAAGCTATTTGATCTCTAAGTTCCCTTTGAACTTTCAGTCTGTTTCTAGACCATATTATTACAGAACTTCTCTGGGTTCAATTCAAACCTCTGCCTTTTGCCTTCAAATACACAACTGCTTTTCTTAAAGCTGTGTAGGATGTAAGGGCAGTTGGCAGCAGAGGCAGTTATAATGGGATATAGGAACTATGTAGTAGTATCCCAGGTAACCTGGTACTGCCAAAGGAGAATTTTAGGGCACAGCCTACATCCTTTTGCTCTCAATCATACACTCTCACACATACAAACATCTTTATCTTCTTATAAACTACAGCTAGTTATGTACCAAGATTAGGTAACATGTACTGTTCAAATAAGGGATGCATGAGTAGCCATAGAACAGTGAAAGAAGCAGAGATTGTTTCCCATGTGTTGCATACATCTTCCATAAAGAAATCGTGGAAAGACATGAAAGAGAATTAAACCCAGCTCTATGCCTTTGGACTGGATGTCCCTACTCCTGTAGTTAAAGAAATTCCTAAACTAAGGAATTTAGTAAGACTTGTCACTTAAAATAAATGTTCTATGTCTCACCCTCATGTCTTTTCATAGGCCATCCCCTATCCCTGGAATAAACTCTCTTCACTTTCACTTCTTAGAAGTTCTAGTTACTATCTAGATCAAAATGATAGTGTACAGGGGTGCAGAGATGCTGAACCCCCCAAAAATATATCAGAGTTTCAGGCCCTCCTTGTATGGTCCATGAAATATTGGGAAGAGGAAATTTGCACTTCAAAAGTATGTGTGTATGTGTGTGTGTGTGTGTGTGTATATGTATATATATATATATATATATATATATATATATATATATATATATATTTTTTTTTTTTTTTTTTTTTTTCTGGTGTCACAAGGTGTCAAAACAATTTGTAAGTCTTCATTTCCAAATGAAGAAGCAAAGATTTTATTACCATGCCATTGATTGGCAAACTATATTCCAAAAGCCATTAACAGGGAAAAAGACATGAAGTTAAGTTCCCTAGTGGAATTCACTAACACATCAGGGGAGAGATGTGATTAGGCAGACTAAATCCTAATGAACTTGGTGCCATAAGTAGGCAGTTCCTAATGTACCTCCGAAGAATAGAGGTATTATGCCATTGACTAGAAGGCTAACCCTACAAGAACAAGTTAAGGTCCTAGGAGAAGTAGGGGGCAGGGATTGAGATACAGATAGGTTTCTTTTATAGGAGAGAAATAACCTCAGGGATTGGAGTCGTAACTTGATCTTCTGATTGGATTCACTAATTGTAGTTTGTCAGTGCAAGCAATTGAACAAGAAATTTAACCAGGGCCTTCTGCAAGAAGGGCTTACTTAGGAAAATAAAAGGCCTAATAAAAATGAAAAGATCAAGATAATCAGTGCCCCTCCCTGTTTGGCTCTGGGAATAGTTTGGTTTCTTGGTTGTTTATAGTAATTCAGGCTCCTTCCCATAAAGGCCCACCAGACTAGGACCAAAGGACCTCATCAAAGAGTCACTTTTTACATGAGTTTTTTTTCTTCTAATGTTTATCCCTTCAAAATTTCCCAGGATGCATTTTTTATAAATTTTTGTGATAAAGGTGAGTCCATGGAGTATGTACTGTAGTTCTATGGAGATTGACACATGTTTTAGTCTTTTACCTGTGGTCTATTTGTAACCCAAGGCACAGCTTGTATTCATCTTCTTAGAGCCAGAGTACATGCCCTAAGGCACTGGTTTTCAAAAAAAAATTTTTTTCAGGAGTATCTTTTAATCAAAAATATGTATTATGAATCCCCAGAGTAATTTAATATGCTACTTGCAATATTCTTTTAGATTTATTAAAATACATATGATAGTTAAAATAAAATTTACCCAAAATGCCTTCCAAATTAAATTTTGTTATATAATTATAAAATATAATTTTATTTTGTTTATATACATGAAAACTAAGTGTAAAGTTATAAAACTATTATAAAAAACTACAAATATTTTAAGAGGGTGTTCCCTAAGAAGTAAAAGGAATAATTAGCTTACTATATGTGCAAAACTTTATATTAAATGTCCTTATTTTACAAATTTTGTTGAATATAAATAGCATTTTAAGTGAAATGAGTTACATCTTAAAAATGTTTAATATGACATAAGGATCTTATATAAACTAAATTTTGATGTTAAATTTCTTTTATTTGAATGAAATTTAACAATATTTGGTTAAACATCAGATAAACATAATCTTAAATTTGACTTTATATTTTCTTTATTTTTCTATTTTAATCTAAAATAAGGTTAAAGCAAAAATGCCCACTCACAGAAATACATGGTGGAAAATGTTAGGAGAATATTATAAGCTTTCTTGCTGAGAGACAGAAATTCATTCTTAAAATTTTAGTCATCTAACCAAACAACCAAAATGAATAGTTTCAATTTATAATATTTACTTTTCTACTAGTTAATGACAACTGTTATATTAAGTAATAAATGGACTTAAAGTATGTACTGCTTCAACATTTAGCAATGTAAATTAACTTTTATAAGGAAAGAATTTTTTCAGAGATGACTTCTTTTCTCTTCTGCCTCTGGCACTGAAATGTTATTGAATGACTGACCATTGTTGCCAATGAATTTATTTGAAAACTGACTAGATAGAAAACTATAAATAGAAATGGAATGTTTTAATCAGAAAACAATCTTAAAATTGCAGTGAGAGACAATATAATATTTGCTTTTGGAGAATTTTTGTTATGGTCCATTCATGATGGTTTCAAGATGACTTATAAAAGTCATCCATCCTCCCCACCCCAGGTAACTACGGTTAAACACAAATAGGCATATAAATATAAAATTATTCTATGCATACTTCTATTTATTAGTTCTTTCTCTGGATGAATATAACTTTTTCTTTATATGTCCTTTATTTTTAATTTGAGTACTATAATAATCAACATGACATTTACTTAAAGTCATTCTTAAAACAATATTATTATTATTATATGCAATGTCCTCTTGGTTCTGCCCTTTAACCATTTCATGTAAATCTTTCTGATGGCATCCTTGGTCCTTGCTAGCTTCATGGATGTTGACTAGAGAGAGCCTGAATTATGTGAGTGCTACTCCCTGAATCAAGCATGTGGAGCACAGATAATTATCTTTTTAAACAGACCTTTTGTTCTCTGTGAATTCCTTTAAATTCTTTAGGAATGAAGCTGCCCTACCTTGAGGGTTCATTAGGAAGCACCTGCTTTATGGCAGCAAGTTTTTAAGAACTTGCCATGCCTAATGGCATCTCTCCTTTATTATGACATCTTCCCTCTGGTTAATTGTGGATTGCACTAAGGGAACTTAGTGCCTGAATCTTTCCCCTTGTTAATTGTTAATTCCCTTTTTAGAACTTAGCTGGTCATTAATGGCATAATAATAAAATCTTTGCCTCTTGATTTGGAGACAGTCTAAGTCTACAAATACTTTTGTAATATCCTGATGCTGGTCTGAAATTCCAATATACTTTTGGGGTTCAATCATCATTCTCCAATATTTGGTGGATTATACCATTAGAGTCTAGAACTCCAATATATTTTGGGGGACTTAGCACTTCTGTATACTATTCTTTATCATTTCCATGCCTTTTTAAGATTATTGCACTTATAATTTCTATTGCAATTTCCAGCTCTTTGCAACTATAAAGAAAGCTGCTGTAACTATCCCATTCACATAAAAAGTGATAATTTTTATTTGTAAATGTCCCTATATCTTATTTTTACTATTTTCTTTCTTTTCCTCTATTTTTAATGCTGTCCCTGTTATTTTTATCTTATTCCTCTGCCCTCCCATTCCCCATCCCACCCACCCCTCTAAGCCAATTTCTACCTTCTCCCTCCACTTCCCAAACCCAGTCCATAAACTCCTTCAAAAGTCCATGTCTCATTCTTTCCTTCCACCCTCCCAAATCTCAATCACCATATCCCTCTAAAAGTCCCTCCCCAACTCTGTCCCTCACTTTTCTCATTTTGCTGCATGTTCAGAAGACCTCTACACTCTTCTAGATGTACATGCTATTTCTTCAACACAAATGAAAATAAAGTTCCATCATTAGCAGCCTTCCATCCCCAATTGGCTTCCTTTGTATTACTTTGCCCTTTCACAACCAATTTTTATGATAATATTTCTTCCTTTTACCTTTTCCTGCCTAATTTTTTGTTTTAGAAATACTGAATTATACACAACTCAGCCCCAATTTTTCTTTCAAACTACTAGTTTTAAGAATACAGATAACATTTTCATATTATAAGTAATCAGTTTGATCTTAATTATTATACAATTAATGAGATATGATTACAGGGTAAGAGAGGGGAATGAGGAGCTAGCTATTCTGGTGCAGTGTACAGAATTCACTCATAGCTAGGTGGTGCAGTGTTGATTTTGGGCTCAAGAGGACTCATCTTGAATTTACATCTAGTCCCAGATACTTAATGACTGAGTGATCCTGGGCAAATCACTTTACCCCATTTGCCTCAGTTTCCTTATGTTAACTGAACTGTTAAAGGAAATGACAAGCTACTTCAGTATCTTTGCCAAGAAAATCCCAAAGGGGATCACAAAGAGTTGGGCATCAGTGAAAGCAACTGAATAATAAAACAGAATTTAAATGAAGTTATGTGTATGTGTGTGATCATCTATTGGGAATTGGTTTGTCTTTGGATGTAGAACCATTGTGAGAGTTTGGAACAACTTGATAACAGGTTGAGAAACTATAAGAACATGTTGTGTTTAACCAAATGCAAAGTTTGGTGTTATCACTGCAAGAAAAGCAAAATCATTATATGTGTGTATTCATGATGGTTTCAAAACAAATCTACAGTACTTTATATATGCATATACTTATTGTTCCAGAGGGGAAAATGTATTTGGAACATCATTGAATAATTATTTAGTAAATAATAAAGTAAATAATATTTAAAGTAAATCTTTTCAAGTATTGTTAGAAATTCCCCAAACCTTTACAAATCATTAAATGAGAACCACTTCTTAGAGGGTGCCAAAAAAAAAAAAAAAAGACCTTAGAGGGTAAAATCAGGTCCAGGAGGTAGAAATTGCTATTAGATTTGACTTAAATACTTCCTAACAATGAGTGTTACCCCAAAAGGGACTGGGCTTCTTTTGGGGTTAGTGGGTTATCTCTCAGCGGGGTCACTAAGTAACAGCTTAAATGCCCACTTGTCAGTTAAGATATAGTGAAGCAGTTCCTTTACAGTTATGATAGTTGCTTGTTTATGACCCTTCCAAATCTCAAATTAGAGGATCATAAGTATAGAGCTAAAAGGGATCTTAGAAATCACTGAGTACATTCACTCATTTTCCAGTTCAGGAACTTGAAGCTGAGAAAGGTTATTTGCGTCAAGATTTGAACTCAGATATTACTGACTAGGCAGCTAGATGAGTCAGTGGATAGACTGCTTGGCTTGGAGTTAGAAAGAGCTGAGTTCTGTTCTTGGGTGCTTACTAGCTGTGTGATACTTACTAGCTGGACAGATCACTTAACCTCTATTTTTCTTAATGCACTGGAGAAGGAAATGACAAACCACTCCAGTATTTTTGCCAAGAATATAATGAATGGTCTACAACAGTTTCTAACTCCAAGTCCAGTGCGCTGTTCACTTTGTCACCTAATTGTCTTCTGGGAGTTTTGTTCCCTTCATTCTGCTTTCAGGAGGTTTGGGATCTGAAGAGAGTTATCTAAAAACAATTTTGATCCCTCTCTCCTTCTTCCCCTGCCTCCATGCAAACCAAACAGAGTACTACTGAGGAAAGAATGTTGGATTTAGAGCCGTATTCCCAGATTGCCAATCCTAGCATAGCTATTTTATTTTTCTCTGATCTGGAGTAGTCACTTCAGTGTTGTAGGTCTCAGTTTCTCCTTCATAAAATGGAAGGGTTGGACTAGATAATTTTACAGAGCCTCCAATCCAAATCATTGATCTATGAATGACCTTAACAAGTTATTGGTTTTATCCTTGTATTTATTTAGTTTACTTTTTAGAAAACACAATCAATTTCTGCCTGGAAAAGATCATACATATTAAGGGGCATGATTCCAAAACCAATCAGATTTCAGATATGTGATGTCAGTTGGCTAGAAATCCAAGAGATGTCAGGAGTGTTAGTAAGCTGTTGGTATGATGGTGTTTCTCCAGTGAGGTTAGAATTTCCCAGAGAATGTTCCATAAGGAGATCCATAAGCCCATGTGAAGAGACATGGGGTGTCAAGTTTTCTCCTAGCTTAGGGTCTGTAGTAATAAGGAAGTAAGGAGTTAAAACCCAGATTTTTCTACCTACTACTTGTGTGACCTTATGCAAAGTCCATTTTTGGTCTTTAGTTTCCTCATCTGTTAAAGAAGGGATCATACTGTTGTCTAATTTGTTCCTTTTAAGGAGGTCCATTGTTCTCTGGGTCACAATTAAGTTTATTAGTGTTAGTGTGGTGAGTCAATGTGCAAGTACAAGCTCATTTATTTTGGCTAAGAAGGACCTTAGTTAAAATGAGGCAAGTGTAATGGAAAGAATCAGAGGCCCTCAAAGCCTGACCCTTTATATACAGCCTTGGGATCTTGGGTAAATCACATCTCTGAACAAGGCCTGTTTCTCCATTAAAAAAATCAGGACTAAATGATCTTTAAGGTTGTTCTTGCCTCTATGATTCTGTGTATCTTTAAAAGGATATGAAGATTCTCAAAAAGGTATATAGAAAAGTGAGGCATCTGTGAGAAATGATTATTAATAACCAATGATTTGGGGAGATCTAGAGTTCCTTTTTTTGTATAGTCTTCATTTCAAAGTTCAGTCTCTTGAAGAGCATTACTGATAATGAGATTGAATTAATTTTCCTCAGTCTTGGTTAGACCCCCACTCAACCTTACAAGGAATTTAATCTAAGGAGTGGAAGCCTATTGTGTTTTATCAGGTTTGTGATTCTATTCCTGCTGAGATTTACAAGGTAGGAGGGTCCATTGCTCATACAAAAGCTGACTGAAATTTTCCAGTTTATATAGCAATATAATGCCCCAGTAGTTCAAGGATGCTTCCATTGTCCATCTCTATAAAGGTAAAGGGTTCTGTGACAATCACAGGAGGGTCTCTCTGTTAGTCATTCCTGACAGAATTATTGCTAGAGTCCTCCTTAGTAGGCTGATTCTACACCTGAAAGAAGGTCATTTACCTGAGAGCCAGTGTGGCTTTATTTTTGCGGCCTGACAACTCATGTCAGGAGCAGAACAAAGATCTATATACAACATTTGTAGATCTGGCCAAGACTTTGATTCTGTGAGTCATGAGGTTCTATGGAACATTATCAAAATTTGGTTGCCCAGAAAAGTTTATCATTGTCGCACATCAAGTTCATGATGGCATGCTTACCCAGCTTCTGGACAATGGACAGTAAGTACTGTTTAGCTTTCTCAGTCACCAATAGAGTGAAACAAGACTGTGTGCTTCCTCCCATGTTATCAAATATCTTCAATGAGGACAAACATGGCATCAAAGTCAGCTGCTGCACTGGTGGCAAATTCTCCAACTTGAAAAAGCTACAAGTGAAATACTCCCTCCAATTTAGTTCTGTACGTAAGGCCCCAGAGTTGTAAGCTGCAGAGTCTAAGTTTGTTTGCTTACCTCTAGGAAATTAATGAAAGGCCCTTCCTTCCTTCTTTTCCCTTGTTATGGTGGCCAGAGATCACAACTCCATGGGAAATTCCCCAAATATTTTTGTAGCTTTGAACCAATCATTTATCCAATAGGAGCAGATGACCATCTTATGATCACTTAGATCACTGATTGTGATAGTTTGTACCATTTCCTCATACCTAACCTAAGGAGAAGCCTGTTTATTTCATGTGGAGATATTCCTTGCTGTACCATATTTATGATCCTGTTGATATATTATTTTGCTTATTTTAGCTTATGCAGCACATGTCAATCAATGCAATTATTCTGTATTTGGCATACTGTTCCAGAATGATTGGCCACTTAATTCTATAAAAATAGGGCCCTGGAAGGAGGAGGCATCTCAGATTGTGAGGAATATCTGAGATCTACTTTATTAGAGGGCTACAGACTCTTTAAAGTGGCATTGGCTCAGAGTTCCTCCTCAGTCTCTTTAATTGTAAGTGGGATCATTTTAATCCCCACAAATTGATTGTATGACATGGAAGACCCTGGTGCAAGACCACCCAGCTGGCATGCCTTCCTCAGAGAAGATGCTGTGCTCTATGAGCAAAACAGAATTAAATTAGCTCAGAAGAAACACAAGATGCCCCAAAGAGAATCCACCCCAAATGTTCACAGGGACTATTTATGTCTGACCTGTGGCAGAGCATTTTGAGTTCATATTGGTCTGATTAGCCGCAGTCAGACACACTGTAATTTGACTCTAACATAGTGATATTATTTTGGTCCTCTTCAAAAACGAAGGACAACAACCAACCAACTCAGGATAGGTCATTTATTCCTGCAAAGAAAGTAATGATAACCATACAAAGAATCACAGCATATAGCAACAGAATGATTAGAATGAAATTCAGCTGCAACTTAAAACTATTAGTATAATTAGCTGGGAGAGTAATATTTAAGCCTTTTGGGGGAATAAAACAGTTTGCAAGGATGCTAGTAAGCGTTTTCATCTGTCTCTTGCACGGCATACTGGTGAAAACCTGCCAATTAAGTAGACAAAATAGATCTTTTTGGTTTCTCCAAGGCAATTGCTTCTTCTGCTGTCACTTGGCTGCAAGCCACTGATGTTTGGGTGAACGTTACTTCTAATGCCAGTTGGTAGGGATACTGTTGCTGATACACCAACTACAGACTTGCAGACTTAAAAATTCACAGTCACCTCTGAAGGAAATGCAACAGAAAATAGAAGTCACCCTATTCCAGACCCAGGTTTACCTCGGCAGGTCATACATTCATTCATATGGAGCCAGGTAGAAGATAAAGCTTCCATCTTTACCCTGCCAGAGACCAAATGCTTTGAAGGTAGGAAAAAAAGAGAGAAGTGGAGGAGTAGACAGGCAGATAAAATATACATTTTGTTTATCTAAGTTTCAGCTCAGCAGCCAATCAGGGGATTTTCCATCAAGACAAGCTGCAAATAGAGTTCCCCCTCCCCAAGCTTAGATGGGGTTGCTTGGAACCAGGATAGCAATTGGACCTATTCTTTAGGGAGAGGGGGAAGAATCTCACTAGAGAGATAAGGAAAATAAAGTTCTTTTCTGATCTATCATTTTATGTACCTAAATGACAAAGACTGCAGGGGAGCTGAATTCACTTCTCTGGATTTTCTTCTTGTTGCATTCTAATTTTCAAGTTGCAACAATTTGAGTTTTTAAGATTACAGTTTCAGACTTGAGAAATTAGCAAGTAAGGAGGAGAGGAGGAGGTTTTAGAGCATTCACTTAGAATGCCACTAGAGGGCACTCAGACCTAGACTATCTGCAATGCTTTCCCACAGAATCTTAGTTGACAACCCTAACCCTAACCTGATTCCCAACTCCAACCCTAACCCCCGACTCCCAACTTTAATCCTTCATGATCATATAATCCTACCCTATATGGGGATTATTCTGTTTCATTGTATCTGTGCACCCTACTTTTATGGCAGCTACAGTGGATAGAATGCTGGGACTGAGTTCAGGAAGACCTGAGTTCCAATGTCACCTCAGTTTCCAGCTCTGTAATTCTGGACAAGTCACTTAACTTCTTTGCCTCAATTTCCTTACCTGTAAAATGGAGATAATAATATCATCTATATCCATGGGCTGTTGTGAAGATCAAAGGAGATAATATTTATAAAGCATTTAGCACAGTGTCTGGGACATTATAGGTGCTTAATAAATGTTCTTCTTCCTTCCACGACCATTGGGTTAAAGAGTATTCACAATTTAGTGAATTTTTTTTTGTATACCTCAAAATTATAAATGATTTATATTTAAAACCTTTTAAAGGCTGCTTGGCTTAGTGGATAAAGCATGAGACAGGAAGATCTGAACTTTAAGACTGTAAGAAGACCTCAGGATTATCCCCTGAACTATCTACCAGGAAGGCTCTTTTCCCTAATTCTCCTCACCCCAACAATTGCTAATTTCTTAAGACTTTAGTGGTAATTTTTTTGGGGAAAATTTGATATTAAGTGACTTTCCCAGGGTCATACAACCAGTAAGTGTCTGAGGCCAAATTTGAACTCATGTCTTTTTAACTGTATCCACTGTATCATATAACTCCTCCTGAAATTTCATATAAAGACTGAAATTGTTGCAATTGGTTCTATTCTTTAGAATTTTTCCAACTCTTAAAATCAGCTCAGAATCAAACCACTCCTGTTTATCAAGAGTTTGGAACAAATATTTGGGGATGATGATTGCCAAAAAGTAGGAGGCAGGGGAAAGAAACTGTAAATACCCATCTAGAGTAAAAAGAAAACCAGGAAACCCACGTGCTGGCTTGGGACAATATTTCTTTGTCAGGGTAGTTTCCAGTGGAATAAGGGGACAGTCAATTCTTTGTGACTGAATTCTTCAGGTATATCATAAAGTAAAAACAAAGTATTCTCTATTTTACATACACCTTGTCTCATCACTGAAGATGTAAGTCTCAGTATTATGCAGTGGTATAGGATAACCTCATATACTGAATAGAGTAGTAGAATCAAAAAGGCTAGGATTCAAATCTTGTCTTAGACAGTTGTGTTCCAAACTTAACATTTATATTATTCTTATTCATTTTTTTCTTCTTGATTAAGCCCAATGCTTTAACTTTTTAAGATATTTTTAGATTCTGATTTGATTATTCAACATGTTAGCTAACCCCCTAGCTTTGGGTTATTTGTAAATTTAATAAGCAGATCCAGGTCACTGATAAAAATGTTTAACAATATAATATCAGACACCAATTCATGGGGCACTCACTGAAGACCATGTTTACATGGAATCATTAATAACTTTTGGAGTCTATTTGTTCCCAAATTTTTGAATACACAATTATGTTATCATGTTGTTAGTCAATAATCATGTATTTAAGCATTATAATAATAAGCAATATAATAACATTACATTAAGCATTATTAAACATTTATTAAGCATCTATTATGTGTCATGCCTTATTCTAAGTACTAGGGATACAAAGAAAGATAAAAGATGTCCCCATTTTTAAAGATATTTAAAAGATAACATGCAAAAAATTGTGTACAAACAAAATGGAGAGAGGATATAGCTCACATCCACATTGGAGCAGCATAGAAGGCTATGTCAAATGCCCTGCTAAAATTTAGGTGAATTATATCATTCCTATGATTGATTAAACTAGTAATCATGTCAAAAAAAGAAATGAGGAGGGGAAGGGAGACAAAATGGAAGAGTGAATGGTAAAGACAAGGTGGCAGCATGAATGATGAAGACAAGATAGCAACATGAATGATGAAGACAAGATGGCAGCATGAATGATGGAGACAAGATGGCAGCATGAATGATGGAGACAAGATGACAGCATGAATGATGGAACCAAGGTAGAGTGAATGATGAAGACAAGATGGCCACGAGAATGACAGCCTTTATTCTTCTCTTTCCCTTATCCCCTTAAAACAACAACACATGTGCTTTATGAAGTAAGAAAACAGTAAGAAAAGAAAGGAGGAAAGAATTCCCCTTAATATAACGAGCATAGATAAAAGAAAAGGAACAGTGGATTTAGTCAGAGAATCTGTGTTCAAATTATACTACTATAAAATGAGTAGATCAGGTTAGATGGCTGCTAAGGTCCCTTGCAGTCCTAAATCTCAGATTTTCTGTCTTAAAACCAGGTTTATCTAATCATATTGTTCTAACTGTAGTCTGTGTCCAGGAATCTACTTACAGATGAGAAAACTGAGGCAAATAGGGTAAACTTGAACTTTCTGGGGTCACTCAACTAGTATATGGGCTGGATTTGAACTCAGGTCTTTCTGACTCCTGCTCCAGTGCTCTATCCACTAGGCCAGCTACCTGTCCCATGAAAGGGGGTTTAGAGATCACCTGGTTCAAGTGCATCAATTTATAAGGGAAGAATTGAAGGGTCAGCGAAAGGAAAGAACTCAGGTTCATGGTTATACTGTAGTTTTTATTGGAATTAGGACTAGAATAGAGTGTATGACTTAATTGAAAAGTTTTGTACTTGGGAGAATTCTCTCTGTCTCTGTCTCTGTCTCTTTGTCTCTCTCTGTGTGTCTCTATCTCTGTTTCTATCTCCATCTCTGTCGGTCCCTCTGTCTCTCTGTAGTTAATATTCAACAACTGGATAATACTGAATCTGAGTTCAAGGTTCATCAGCACCTTTAGTAGATGGAGAACTTGAGAAAACCAGCCATAGGTTTCAGTCTCAAAGAGCTGAAGTGTCATATTTCATCAGGCCACTAGATGGCAGAAATTCCTTATGATACATTTAAATGTCTTCTTGCCTCCTCACCCGGAACTCTCAGCAGAGAACTCTTAGCAAGGGACTCCCATCATTACCTTCACCTAAGATACCTGGGGGGTGACATTAGGCTTTGGGATCTGCAGTGAAGGCAGATCCAACTCCATTCACTTCTTTCTCTTTTCACTTTCACTTTCTTTTGTGGGACAGCTACAGAACAAGTTCATGCAAAAGCTCTAAGGGACATAAATCTTTATAATATGAACTCACTTCAGGGATAGGGACTCCATGGATACAGAGAATTCATATTATTCTTTACAGTTACTGCTTAAAGTTCCATTAAAAGATTTTATTTGTGCAAACCCTTTGAACTATTGCTGGGAACTAATAAGTGGGAACCATCACTACATTATGTTCTCTAGGATTAATAATAACAATAATAGTGTTCTCATCACCTAATTATTTATAAATTGTTTCTAGATATATTTGAAGATTGAAACCAGTAAGCCCCCAAACATTTATTGATGATTTTAAGTGTTGAAGATACAAAGGCTAAAGCCAGTTATGGTTCTCAAGGAACCTTTAGGCTAACGGGGAGATGAGATACAAACAGTAATCTACAAATAAGATATCAGTTAGACAAATTGGAGACAATCAGACCTAGAAAGAAAGGGGATTGAAAGACTCTTCCTTGTAGAAAATGGGATTTTGGCTGACACATGAAGGAAGTCAGTATGGGAACTAAATCAGAACTGGAAGGAACTTTTCACACTGATTATCACAAATTTTCACTGGCAACCTCTCACTGGCTGGATGATTTTGCAGAAATTTCTCTGGACCCTTGGGTTCTCAGTAGTAAACTGCAGTGATAGCATCATGACCTTTGGCCTCCCTCCCTCCCAGCCTCATTGTCCAGATTAAATAAGATAAGAGGAAATGCTTTGTAAACTGGAAAGTGAAAGTTGTACACATTGTACAAGGGATGATGATAATAGCTGAAATGTAGCTCTTTTTTTTTTTTTCCCCTTGAGGCTGGGGTTAAGTGACTTGCCCACGGTCACACAGCTAGGAAGTCTTAAGGAAGTGTTAAGTGTCTGAGACCAGATTTGAACTCAGGTCCTCCTGAATTCAAGGCTGGTGCTCTATCCACTGCGCCACCTAGCTGCCCCGAAATGTAGCTCTTTTAAGAATACAAAGTACATGCATTAATTTATTTAGTTCTCCCAACTATTCTTATAAATTTTTGAATTATTATAAGGGTAATAGTGAAGGCATTATTGCCCCTTTTTATCAAAGAGGAAACTGAAACACAGAGAAGTTAATTGGCTCAGAGGGGAAATATTTCTCCTAGGGCCCCAGAATTAGTGGCAGAGTGGGGACTTGAACCCAATTCTCCTGAATTTACACTTAATGTGCTTTTTCAGTCTTTTTTTCCAATTATGTCTGACTCTTCATGAAACCATTTAGGTTTTCTTGGTAGATGCCACAATGGTTTGCCATTTCCTTCTCTAGGTCATTTGACAGATGAGAAAACTAAGGCAAACCGTGTTGAAGTGACTTATCCAGGATCATGCAGCCAGTAAATATATTTGGTCATATTTGAACTTAGAAAGATGAGTCTTCCTGACTCCAGACCTAGCATGCTGACCACTGTACCACCTTGCTTCCCCATGCTTTTACCAGCCAACATGGGGAAGTAGGAGAAAATCAAGTCTTTTTGGGGGAATCATGCTTTGCCTGATCTGACCCTTTCCTACTCATACAGCAAGATGGGCACAAGATAGAATATTGGACTTGGAGTCAGGAAGATCTGCATTTAAATCCAGCCTCAGAGACTTATTAATTGTGTGATCCAGCCTCTGTGCCTCAGTTTACTTATGTGTAAAATGAGGATACTAATATATCCACCTCCCTGATATGAGGAAAAAGTTAGATAATGTTTGTAAAGTGCCATTGCAAATTTCAAAGTGCTATGTAAATACTAGATAATATTATTCAGACAATTCTGGAACTTAGAAGACAATTAAATTCTGAAAAAGTAGCAAATTAATCAATGGAGAAAGGCACAAGATCCCTGCCTTTTAGGAGAAAGTGCTTAATCTTAGACACTGGCCCCACTGCTGTTTTTCCAGGCCAAGGAGATGCAGATCATCAACATTTTCCCACCATTGGGCTCTTCATAATGTAAGTGATTCAGTTCCTTCAGTATGTAAACTTTCCATATTCTCCAAGACAGTGACAGAGAGGGTTGTCATACAGGCCCTGTGGTTTTGTTATTCAATCAACAAATACCTCTTCAACAACTACTATGTGCTGAACTGAAGGACAGATAAAGCAGTGAGATGTATGACCTCTGCTCTTCAGGATCTTATAATCTAGTTGCTAAGACATGTTGCATATGAGTGAGCAGATATTTAGAATACTTCAAAGGATTTATGATCTTGTAAATGGATACTTCATGTAATTAGCAATCTATTCATGTCTTCTCATTGGCCAAGTCACTATTTATTGTTGTTTAGTCATTTCATTTATGTTTCACTTTTTTTGACCTTATTTTGGGATTTTCTTGACAGAGATATTGGTGTTTTATCATTTCCTTCTCCAGATCATTTTACAGATGAGGAAACGGAGTCAAATGGGGTTAAGTGACCTTCCCAGGACCACACAGCTAATAGGTTTCTGAGGATGAATTTGAAATCAAGAAGATGAGTTTTTCTGATTCCAAAACCAAAGCTTTATCCCAGTGGTTCTCAAAATATGATCTAGAGAATACTGAGGATCTCTGAAACTTTTCAGAGGGACTACAAATTGAAAATTAATAATATAGTAAATATCTATAAATATAACTCATATAAACAAAACTCTTTGGACAGATCCTCAATTATTTTTAAAGATACTTAGAACAAAAGTTCTCAGTGGTACTGTTCCACTGTACCACCTCGATGCCCAACATTAAGTACCTATTTTTTAAATTATGTGCCAGTTAGGTGGCTTAGATTAGATACATTCTGAGTTGCCTTTTCACTATGATTCTATCATTCTCATTTCAGAGACTAGGGGCATTTTCCCCATTTATTTTCTTGTTATCACTAAGCCTTTACACTGAAAAGTTCTCTCTTCTCCCTTGAATTTTTATTCAGAAGGTGAGGGGAGATGTTTCCATCTCCTTGGATCCAGACACCTGTTCCATTCTAGGAAGTTTGCCAAAAGTTCACCCTACCACATCTCCTTTGGTCTGGATTCTTGTTTCAAGAGGAGAAGATTGCTATTGCTATTTTAGAGTTCTAACCAGTGTTTCTTTTCAGAGCATTGCTTCTGGATCTTCTGTTACTTTTTTTTTTTAATTCCAAATGGGACTGTCATAATTGGTTAGTTTTGTTGCCTCTGCATGTTGATTTTATTTACATTTACTGTGTATGTTGGTTTTTTGGTTCTGTTTTCTTCATTTTGTATTATTTCGTACAAATCTTTCCATGTTTCTCTGAAATCTTTATATGTGCTCCTACTTATGAGATGTGCTACACTTGAAGTTAACTTGATATGTAGAAAGCTGGCTTCAATAATAACAACTAACACTGGATATAATACATTTTGCAAACCTTAAAATGTTATTCTTATTGTTCTTATTGTTGTTATTTTTATCATCATCATCATCTAGGCCTCCAGTCTGGTGGTGACTTTATTCCTTAAATCTTCTATTGAATTCTCACTAAGCTCAATTAGCATTTAAGGAACAATAAAAGGTTTAATCTTTGGATGAGAGAATTTATATATACAAACTTCTATTTTTAATCTGCATTATTAGCTGAAGTATGCACAATCAACAAAACAATAAATCAGGTCCTTATTTGTACTGGTTTGCCATTTTCTGAAATTTTAATGTGTATACCAAAAATATAATACTTGGCTTTCTCAAGGCAGTTAGAGCTGGCTCTGGCATACCTTGAACTCTATTTATAAAGTTGTTTTCTCACAATAAGCTTGGAGTAGACAGTGAAAATGTTATTTTCCTCATTTTATAGGTGAATCTGAACTCAAAGAGATAAAATTATCTGCCTGAGGTCATAGAGTTAGAGGTCTCTGAGAAGGTCTGGAAATCCTGACTAATATTCTATCATGCTCTTTCCATTTACCTTGTCTTACTCCTTAAGTAATGATTACATCTAGAATTCACAGAAGCACAGGAGGACTTAAATGAATCGATGAAATTAAGTAAACAGAATATGAAAACAATATTCACATTGACCAGGACAATGGAAATGCAAAGAACAAAAAAATGAAATTGGATGCTGTATAATTATAATGGCAAATATTGGCTCAGAAAAGAGTGAGAAAATGTCATCATTGTTGCCTTTTTTTCTTTTCCTCCTCTTTTCTTCTTTTTCTCTTTCTCCCACTTCTCCCCTTCTGTTTTTGTCCCCTTTTCCCCATTCTCTTCCTCCTTCTGCTGCTACTGCTTCTTCTTCTTCTTCCTTGTCCTCCAAGGTGGGGAACTGTGGTATGAAACACTAAATATACTGTCAAACTTAGTTCATTGCTCATTAAGTTTATTGAGCTGCTTTTTTTGTTTGTTTTTAAAAGGAAAAAGTAAACTAGGTAGAGTATAAGTAGGGATGTATTTGGAAATAGATTTAAATGAAATTTTAAATGGTTTAAAATTATTTAAACCCCTAGAAATTTAGAAATCATTAAAATGATCTTGGAAGTCATTTAGCCCAATTTCTCCATTGTACAGATGAGTAAACTGAGGCTCAGAGAGCATAACTGACTTCTCCAATATCAAACCATAAACTATAGACAGAGCCAAGACTAAAACCCCAGTTTCTTTGATCTTGCTAACTGTGGAAAAGTAGTGTGGAAATCTGAATTCCTGTTCTGGGTCTGCTGCTTGCCAGTTGTGCTATTCTTACTGAACCTCATCTTCTCCTTCTGTAAAATGGGCCTCATAGTACCTGTCCTGTCTCTTTGAAAAGGTTCTTATGGGAATCAAATGAAGTCATGCCTTTAGAATGTTTTGCTTCTTAAAGCACTACCTCAACTGCTCCCTTTGTCTTGTTGGGTTTGGTCCTTTGGGATCCCAACTTTTAAAGACAGGATGGGATCTTCCCAAAGCAGAAAAGCGAAAGGAGCATTTTCTTCCCAGGCTGATTTAGCACCAGCTCTGGAGTGGGAAGAAGATCAGAGACTTGGAAACACAGCTCCTTGGCTGGGTGAGGGAGGGAAGCAGAGAGAGCAGCAGCTGCACAGGCAGCCGGAGGCTTCAGACATATGGTGAGCCATATTTATCTTAAGGAGGGTTACAGAGAGCAGGCATCCTGGCAGGGAAAGAGGAACAGGAAAAACACAGAGTGAGTTGAGCAATAATACACTAAGCCCAGATTGGGGCCAGGGGAACCACAAGGCACCATTCTCATGGAAGCAACAGTCATCCATCCTTTGGGGGACAGCTGGCCTTGTGGGAAAGAAAGGAGCAGGAAGCCATCCAAAGAGAGTAGTAAAAGGAACAAGTTCTGGAAAAGACCTCAGGGATCAGCTCAGCCAATCCTTTCATTTTTGCTATGGTGGAAACTGAGGTCTAGAAAGTGGGAAATGGCCTGATGAAGTCATGTCAGTAGAAAGTGGCAGAGAAGCATTTGAATCCAAGTTTTCTGGTACCAGATTCAATGATCTTTCTCCTGCCAATCTCATTGACTAGAAGGTATGGGATATGAGGGATGCTGAAGGATCTAGCTGCCTCTCAAATGCCTTCTCTGACAGCTCGTCATAGCATCTGAGAATCTGCCTTTAGGACTGCAGTGAAACTGAGGCTAAAAAAGATGATCTCTTTGTCTGGTGGTCTCAGAAGACCTAAATCTGAAGCTTGGTTTTGCTACTTACTACTTGTGTGATCTTGAGCTGTCACCTCCCCTCTCTGGCTCTCAGTTTCCTTATCTCTAAAATGCAGAGGATTGATTAAGTAACCTCTAACTACCTTTCGAATTCTAGAACCCATTATCCAGTGAACCCAAGAAAGGATTTGCCCACAGCAACATAGCTGGTAAATGGAGGGACCTGGATTTGAAACAAGGGCTCTGGATTCCAATAAATGATAATGATAATGTGGCAGCATGGAATAATGGAAAGACGGTCTTGGAGTTAGCCAGACCTGATATCAAAGTCTTGCTTTTGATACTCCTGGCTGAGAATCTCTAGACAAGTCACTTAACATCTGTGAAGTTCTAGATTTTATTCCAATAAGAATAGCTAGCATTTATATGGCACTTTAAGATTTGCTAAGCATTCTGCGTATGTAATGGTTTCCCTAACAGCCTTGTGATGTAGGAGGTATTCTCCCTGTTTTATAAATGAGGAAATTGAGGCTCATAAGACTTCAGTGATTTTCCTAGGGTCATATAGCTAAGTGAATGAATTGAGGTCTTAACTTTACCGACCCTCAGATAAGTGCTCTATATTCTAGCTCACCAGATGGCCTTAAGTTCAATGACTAAATTAAAGAGCAGTCGCCAAACTGGATTAGAAGAGAGTTTGCTCATTAGGATTTCCTGAATCAAAAAAATATAGTTCTAAGTCAAGAAAGCCTTTGAGTATTACATGTAGATAACCTTTATGATTAAAACAATTTTTCCTCCCAATAACTCTATGCTATAGATAATAAAAGAATTATTCTTCTTCTAGAGAATAAAATGTCAGAAGCTAGAAGGTGTCTTAGGACAGAGATCAGTAGAGTTGGGAGGAATCTTAGAGCAAAAAACATCAGAACTGGAAGAGATTCTAGAACATAGAATGTCAGAACCAGAAGGAACCTGAGATCAAACAGCATTAGATGTGGAAGAGATTCTGGAACATAGAATGTCATAGCTGAAAGGAACCTGAGAGCAAAGAACATCAGAACTGGAAGAGACTCTAGAACTGAGAATGTCAAAGCAGAAAGGTTCTTACAACACAGAATATCAGAACTGGACAGGGCCTTAGAGCAAAGCATGTTAGAGCTGAAAGGGAACTTTGAACCTAGCATGGTAAAGTCTGAAGGAATCTTAGAACATAAAATTTAAGTGCTAGATGGAATGTTAAGTCTAAAATGTCTCTTAGAAAACAGAATGTCTGAGCTAAAAGGGATCTGAATACATAGGATGTTAGAAAGGACCCCTCAGAGATTCTAGACCCAAACCATCTTTTCACATGTGGTAAAGCTGAGGTCTGGAGGGCAGGTAAGTAACCACCTATCCATGGGGAAGTATCAGCAACAGAGCAGAGCTGGAGGCCAGGAGCCCCCTGGCTTGGCACTTTTCCCAATGCATCATGAGAGCAGATAGGGCAGAGGAAATAGAGTTCCTCAGGACCTGTTCTTTGGAAGGAGCTGTATGTCAGGAGCATCTGCACTGAGGCTTTTCCATTTCAAGGCTGTGAACTGAGAAGGAGCAGAAACTTTGGCAGGCTGTTTGGGGAACAGACATTAGCCAGGATTGGAATACCTGTGCGTTCTTGGCCAGATCCTGATTCTGGAGAAGAGCCAACAAGGCCTGCTTCCTGTGTCCTGTTTGCACTCACTTTGACCTAGTGAATAAAGGCCATGAGCTTGTTTAGAGGTGCTGGGGGCTGGGCTGAGGAAGCAGGAGCTTATTTGGCCACTTCTCTCCCCCTTTGATAGGAAGTTTGGAAATCTTAAAGTCAGTCAGTGAGTCAATAATAATATTAACAATGAAGATTAATAATAATATTTACATGTAAGTACCTACTATGTACCAGACACTGTATTAAATACTAGGGAGAGAGCTATAAAGACAAGAGAGAGTACCTGTTGCTCTCAGGGAGCTCCCAGTCTAATAGGGAAGATAACATGCAATCACCTGTATACAAATCAATTATATGCATAATAAATTGGAAATACACAGGAAAAGACCTTAAAGACTGGTCCAACCTTGCCCTTCCCCCTTTCTACATTTTTACAGAAAAGGGAAGTGACTTGATTAAGATCATATAAGTAATGCCAGAACTGGATTTAATCCAGCTCTCTCTAGGCATTTATCAAACATAAATCACACAAAAAATAACAAAATAACTCTCTTTTATATATGTGTCTGCTCTCATTTGAGCCTTATAACAATCTTTTGATGTAGGAACTATTATTATCCCAATTTTCTGATGAGGAAACAGAGGTAGAGGTTGTGACTTGCCCAGGATCACACAACTAATAAGTGTCTGAAGCCACATTTGAACTCGGGTCTTTCTGACTGCATCCAATGTGCTATCTACTGCATCACTTAGCAGTTCCAAATTGCACATGCAGTATTAGTGGCAGGTTAGGATTGTAGTTGTGTGCTGGTAGATGTTTAACAATTGACTATCCCCCCAAAAAAGTATCCATGGCACACTCTAAAGTTTAATTTGCATTATGAACACTTTTCTATCACTTTCTGAGCCTAAGAAATCAACAAAACAGTAAATCAAGTCTTGATTTGTAGCATTTGATGATTTCTGAGATATATGTAAATACGTAGGCTGGAAATTTAACAATCAACCAGTTTGAACTGGCTCTAGCATAGCCCTAAACATAAAATCTCCTGACTCCTCAATCCAGAGATCTTCCTACTACTTTTTGGTGTCTTCCAGACTTCTATGTGTTTTTCAAATTAGTATTTACTTAGAATCAGTGTGGCAGAGAACCAGAACCTTTCAAAGCAGAAAAAGGTCTGCAGGCTAATTGGCTAATAATCTTCTGCTGGAAGTGGTTCTCAGAGGTGCCAATTAAAAAAGACAAAGCATTCAATAAGGTCTTAATGCTTATTAGTACAAAGGACTATGTGGAGCTCAGTGTATGTAAAGAGAAAGTCAGTACAGGCTCTTTTTTCTTGAAGCTGATATTTTATAGGGGAAACAATATATAAGGTATATTTCAGTTGTAAGCTGGATAGAAAAACCCAGTGATCCTTGGGGTGCATTGGCAAAGTAGATAGCAATACATCTTCTTAAATGCCATTTCCATTGGTAAAAAAACAAGATCAATGGAACCATTTGTTGGTGCTAAGGAATAGGGTGGTGAGAACAAGTTTTCTGGGTCCTCAGCTGGCAATGAAAAAGCTAAAGCTTCTGTAGAAGGATTTGCCAGATCCTTTGAATGATGGCTTTGTGCCAGGTTGAAAGCTAGGTGCAACTAGGTGGTGCAGTGGATAAAGCACCAGCCCTGGAATCAAGAGGAACTGAGGTCGTGTGGACTCAGATACTTAACACTTCCTAGATGTGTGACCCTGGGGAAGTCACTTAACCCTGTTTGCCTTAGCTTCCTCATCTCTAAAATGACTGAAGAAGGAAATATCAAACCCCTCCATTGCCTTGGCCCCAAAAAATCCAAAATAGGATCATGAAGAGTTGGACATGACTGAAAATGACTGACCAACAAAAGTAGGGGATGCTGCTAGCTGGGCTTTTGCATTGACCTGCATCAGTCTGTGTGGTTGTTGGCAGAGATAACAGGCCTTTTCTCCTCAAGGGGCGCTTCTCTCAATGATAGCTGCAGGACCTCAGCTGGAAGTATGGCTAATATTCTGGGTGGCAAAGGAGTGCTCTTCTTGGAGCAGGTTATTAACTCAATGACTGAATAAGCAAGAAACTGTTGTGTTGAATTACCTAGCAAAACACTTGCTTCTTTCTTTCCTTCTCTCTTTCTCTCCTTTATTTCCTTCTTTCTTTATCTCCTTTCT